>NW_026697176.1:0-30413 GCF_030435755.1 Ochotona princeps | reverse complement strand
ACAGCCGTTTTCAGATAGCCCTCAATGCAAAGGCTCTAGACGCAAATATTGGTGTGAGAGCTAATTCAATCAAGGAAACACTGCATGTTGGTGAAGGGCATATTGAAGAAGGATCAGCCGAGTGGTTCTTGTGGCAGAACAACTCCATTTGGCTCACTAACTTCACACACCATCAGGCTAACAAGCAGCTCTCAAGGAAACTCAGTTTTCACACTCTAGGCTTAGTGCCCTTTGAGTGCCTAGGACTGAAATGAAACTTGGTGAGCATCCCACACAAACGAATGCTCCACATGCGGGTTTCACATGCCACCAACTCCACATTCACAGGCAACTTCAGCGCCACAGCCGTTTTCAGATAGCCCTCAATGCAAAGGCTCTAGACGCAAATATTGGTGTGAGAGCTAATTCAATCAAGGAAACACTGCATGTTGGTGAAGGGCATATTGAAGAAGGATCAGCCGAGTGGTTCTTGTGGGAGAACAACTCCATTTGGCTCACTAACTTCACACACCATCAGGCTTCCAAGCAGCTCTCAAGGAAACTCAGTTTTCACACTCTATGCTTAGTGACCTTTGAGTGCCTAGGACTGAAATCAAACTTGGTGAGCATCCCACACAAATGAATGCTCCACATGCGGGTTTCACATGCCACCAACTTCACATTCACTGGCAACTTCAGCGCCACAGCCGTTTTCAGATAGCCCTCAATGCAAAGGCTCTAGAAGCAAATATTGGTGTGAGAGCTAATTCAATCAAGGAAACACTGCATGTTGGTGAAGGGCATATTGAAGAAGGATCAGCCGAGTGGTTCTTGTGGGAGAACAACTCCATTTGGCTCACTAACTTCACACACCATCAGGCTTCCTAGCAGCTCTCAAGGAAACTCAGTTTTCACACTCTATGCTTAGTGCCCTTTGAGTGCCTTATCTAGGAATGAACCTGGTAGAACATCCCACACAAACGAATGCTCCGCATGCGGGTTTCACCTGCCACTAACTCCACATTCACAGGCAACTTCAGCGCCACAGCCGTTTTCAGATAGCCCTCAATGCAAAGGCTCTAGACGCAAATATTGGTGTGAGAGCTAATTCAATCAAGGAAACACTGCATGTTGGTGAAGGGCATATTGAAGAAGGATCAGCAGAGTGGTTCTTGTGGGAGAACAACTCCATTTGGCTCTCTAGCTTCACACACCATCAGGCTTCCAAGCAGCTCTCAAGCAAACTCAGTTTTCACACTCTATGCTTAGTGCCCTTTGAGTGCCTTATCTAGGAATGAACGTGGTAGAGCATCCCACACAAACGAATGCTCCACATGCGGGTTTCACATGCCACCAACTCCACATTCACAGACAACTTCAGCGCCACAGGCGTTTTCAGATAGCCCTCAATGCAAAGGCTCTAGACGCAAATATTTGTGTGAGAGCTAATTCAATCAAGGAAACACTGCATGTTGGTGAAGGGCATATTGAAGAAGGATCAGCCGAGTGGTTCTTGTGGCAGAACAACTCCATTTGGCTCACTAACTTCACACACACCATCAGGCTTCCAAGCAGCTCTCAAGGAAACTCAGTTTTCACACTCTATGCTTAGTGCCCTTTGAGTGCCTAGGACTGAAATGAAACTTGCTGAGCATCCCACACAAACGAATGCTCCACATGCGGGTTTCACATGCCACCAACTCCACATTCACAGGCAACTTCAGCGCCACAGCCGTTTTCAGATAGCCCTCAATGCAAAGGCTCTAGACGCAAATATTGGTGTGAGAGCTAATTCAATCAAGGAAACACTGCATGTTGGTGAAGGGCATATTGAAGAAGGATCAGCCGAGTGGTTCTTGTGGGAGAACAACTCCATTTGGCTCACTAACTTCACACACCATCAGGCTTCCAAGCAGCTCTCAAGCAAACTCAGTTTTCACACTCTATGCTTAGTGCCCTTTGATTGCCTAGTACTGAAATGAAACTTGGTGAGCATCCCACACAAACGAATGCTCCACATGCGGGTTTCACATGCCACCAACTTCACATTCACTGGCAACTTCAGCGCCACAGCCGTTTTCAGATAGCCCTCAATGCAAAGGCTCTAGACGCAAATATTTGTGTGAGAGCTAATTCAATCAAGGAAACACTGCATGTTGGTGAACTGTATATTGAAGAAGGATCAGCCGAGTGGTTCTTGTGGCAGAACAACTCCATTTGGCTCACTACCTTCACACACCATCAGGCTTCCAAGCAGCTCTCAAGGAAACTCAGTTTTCACACTCTATGCTTAGTGCCCTTTGAGTGCCTTATCTAGGAATGAACCTGGTAGAGCATCCCACACAAACGAATGCTCCACATGCGGGTTTCACATGCCACTAACTGCACATTCACAGGCAACTTCAGCGCCACAGCCGTTTTCAGATAGCCCTCAATGCAAAGGCTCTAGACGCAAATATTGGTGTGAGAGCTAATTCAATCAAGGAAACACTGCATGTTGGTGAAGGGCATATTGAAGAAGGATCAGCCGAGTGATTCTTGTGGCAGAACAACTGCATTTGGCTCACTAACTTCACACACCTCACCAACAGGCTTCCAAGCAGCTCTCAAGGAAACTCAGTTTTCACACTCTAGGCTTAGTGCCCTTTGAGTGCCTTATCTAGGAATGAACCTGGTAGAGCATCCCACACAAACGAATGCTCCACATGCGGGTTTCACATGCCACCAACTCGACATTCATAGGCAACTTCAGCGCCACAGCCGTTTTCAGATAGCCCTCAATGCAAAGGCTCTAGACGCAAATATTGGTGTGAGAGCTAATTCAATCAAGGAAACACTGCATGTTGGTGAAGGGCATATTGAAGAAGGATCAGCCGAGTGGTTCTTGTGGGAGAACAACTCCATTTGGCTCACTAACTTCACACACCATCAGGCTTCCAAGCAGCTCTCAAGGAAACTCAGTTTTCACACTCTATGCTTAGTGCCCTTTGAGTGCCTTATCTAGGAATGAACCTGGTAGAGCATCCCACACAAACAAATGCTCCACATGCGGGTTTCACATGCCACCAACTCGACATTCATAGGCAACTTCAACGCCACAGCCGTTTTCAGATAGCCCTCAATGCAAAGGCTCTAGACGCAAATATTGGTGTGAGAGCTAATTCAATCAAGGAAACACTGCATGTTGGTGAAGGGCATATTGAAGAAGGATCAGCCGAGTGGTTCTTGTGGCAGAACAACTCCATTTGGCTCACTAACTTCACACACCATCAGGCTTCCAAGCAGCTCTCAAGGAAACTCAGTTTTCACACTCTAGGCTTAGTGCCCTTTGAGTGCCTAGGACTGAAATGAAACTTGATGAGCATCCCACACAAACGAATGCTCCACATGCGGGTTTCACATGCCACCAACTCCACATTCACAGGCAACTTCAGCGCCACAGCCGTTTTCAGATAGCCCTCAATGCAAAGGCTCTAGACGCAAATATTGGTGTGAGAGCTAATTCAATCAAGGAAACACTGCATGTTGGTGAAGGGCATATTGAAGAAGGATCAGCCGAGTGGTTCTTGTGGGAGAACAACTCCATTTGGCTCACTAACTTCACACACCATCAGGCTTCCAAGCAGCTCTCAAGGAAACTCAGTTTTCACACTCTATGCTTAGTGCCCTTTGAGTGCCTAGGACTGAAATCAAACTTGGTGAGCATCCCACACAAATGAATGCTCCACATGCGGGTTTCACATGCCACCAACTTCACATTCACTGGCAACTTCAGCGCCACAGCCGTTTTCAGATAGCCCTCAATGCAAAGGCTCTAGACGCAAATATTGGTGTGAGAGCTAATTCAATCAAGGAAACACTGCATGTTGGTGAAGGGCATATTGAAGAAGGATCAGCCGAGTGGTTCTTGTGGGAGAACAACTCCATTTGGCTCACTAACTTCACACACCATCAGGCTTCCAAGCAGCTCTCAAGGAAACTCAGTTTTCACACTCTATGCTTAGTGCCCTTTGAGTGCCTTATCTAGGAATGAACCTGGTAGAACATCCCACACAAACGAATGCTCCGCATGCGGGTTTCACCTGCCACTAACTCCACATTCACAGGCAACTTCAGCGCCACAGCCGTTTTCAGATAGCCCTCAATGCAAAGGCTCTAGACGCAAATATTGGTGTGAGAGCTAATTCAATCAAGGAAACACTGCATGTTGGTGAAGGGCATATTGAAGAAGGATCAGCCGAGTGGTTCTTGTGGGAGAACAACTCCATTTGGCTCTCTAGCTTCACACACCATCAGGCTTCCAAGCAGCTCTCAAGCAAACTCAGTTTTCACACTCTATGCTTAGTGCCCTTTGAGTGCATTATCTAGGAATGAACCTGGTAGAGCATCCCACACAAACGAATGCTCCACATGCGGGTTTCACATGCCACCAACTCCACATTCACTGGCAACTTCAGCGCCACAGCCGTTTTCAGATAGCCCTCAATGCAAAGGCTCTAGACGCAAATATTGGTGTGAGAGCTAATTCAATCAAGGAAACACTGCATGTTGGTGAAGGGCATATTGAAGAATAATCAGCCGAGTGGTTCTTGTGGGAGAACAACTTCATTTGGCTCACTAACTTCACACACCATCAGGCTTCCAAGCAGCTCTCAAGGAAACTCAGTTTTCACACTCTATGCTTAGTGCCCTTTGAGTGCCTAGGACTGAAATGAAACTTGGTGAGCATCCCACACAAACGAATGCTCCACATGCGGGTTTCACATTCCACCAACTACACATTCACTGGCAACTTCAGCGCCACAGCCGTTTTCAGATAGCCCTCAATGCAAAGGCTCTAGACGCAAATATTGGTGTGAGAGCTAATTCAATCAAGGAAACACTGCATGTTGGTGAAGGGCATATTGAAGAAGGATCAGCCGAGTGGTTCTTGTGGCAGAACAACTCCATTTGGCTCACTAACTTCACACACCATCAGGCTTCCAAGCAGCTCTCAAGGAAACTCAGTTTTCACACTCTATGCTTAGTGCCCTTTGAGTGCCTAGGACTGAAATGAAACTTGCTGAGCATCCACACAAACGAATGCTCCACATGCGGGTTTCACATGCCACCAACTCCACATTCACAGGCAACTTCAGCGCCACAGCCGTTTTCAGATAGCCCTCAATGCAAAGGCTCTAGACACAAATATTGGTGTGAGAGCTAATTCAATCAAGGAAACACTGCATGTTGGTGAAGGGCATATTGAAGAAGGATCAGCCGAGTGGTTCTTGTGGCAGAACAACTCCATTTGGCTCACTAACTTCACACACCATCAGGCTTCCAAGCAGCTCTCAAGGAAACTCAGTTTTCACACTCTATGCTTAGTGCCCTTGAGTGCCTTATCTAGGAAAGAACCTGGTAGAGCATCCCACACAAACGAATGCTCCACATGCGGGTTTCACATGCCAACAACTCCACATTCACAGACAACTTCAGCGCCACAGCCGTTCTCAGATAGCCCTCAATGCAAAGGCTCTAGACGCAAATATTGGTGTGAGAGCTAATTCAATCAAGGAAACACTGCATGTTGGTGAAGGGCATATTGAAGAAGGATCAGCCGAGTGGTTCTTGTGGGAGAACAACTCCATTTGGCTCACTAACTTCACACACCATCAGGCTTCCAAGCAGCTCTCAAGCAAACTCAGTTTTCACACTCTATGCTTAGTGCCCTTTGATTGCCTAGTACTGAAATGAAACTTGGTGAGCATCCCACACAAACGAATGCTCCACATGCGGGTTTCACATGCCACCAACTTCACATTCACTGGCAACTTCAGCGCCACAGCCGTTTTCAGATAGCCCTCAATGCAAAGGCTCTAGACGCAAATATTGGTGTGAGAGCTAATTCAATCAAGGAAACACTGCATGTTGGTGAACTGTATATTGAAGAAGGATCAGCCGAGTGGTTCTTGTGGCAGAACAACTCCATTTGGCTCACTACCTTCACACACCATCAGGCTTCCAAGCAGCTCTCAAGGAAACTCAGTTTTCACACTCTATGCTTAGTGCCCTTTGAGTGCCTTATCTAGGAATGAACCTGGTAGAGCATCCCACACAAACGAATGCTCCACATGCGGGTTTCACATGCCACTAACTGCACATTCACAGGCAACTTCAGCGCCACAGCCGTTTTCAGATAGCCCTCAATGCAAAGGCTCTAGACGCAAATATTGGTGTGAGAGCTAATTCAATCAAGGAAACACTGCATGTTGGTGAAGGGCATATTGAAGAAGGATCAGCCGAGTGATTCTTGTGGCAGAACAACTGCATTTGGCTCACTAACTTCACACACCAACAGGCTTCCAAGCAGCTCTCAAGAAACTCAGTTTTCACACTCTAGGCTTAGTGCCCTTTGAGTGCCTTATCTAGGAATGAACCTGGTAGAGCATCCCACACAAACGAATGCTCCACATGCGGGTTTCACATGCCACCAACTCGACATTCATAGGCAACTTCAGCGCCACAGCCGTTTTCAGATAGCCCTCAATGCAAAGGCTCTAGACGCAAATATTGGTGTGAGAGCTAATTCAATCAAGGAAACACTGCATGTTGGTGAAGGGCATATTGAAGAAGGGATCAGCCGAGTGGTTCTTGTGGGAGAACAACTCCATTTGGCTCACTAACTTCACACACCATCAGGCTTCCAAGCAGCTCTCAAGGAAACTCAGTTTTCACACTCTATGCTTAGTGCCCTTTGAGTGCCTTATCTAGGAATGAACCTGGTAGAGCATCCCACACAAACAAATGCTCCACATGCGGGTTTCACATGCCACCAACTCGACATTCATAGGCAACTTCAACGCCACAGCCGTTTTCAGATAGCCCTCAATGCAAAGGCTCTAGACGCAAATATTGGTGTGAGAGCTAATTCAATCAAGGAAACACTGCATGTTGGTGAAGGGCATATTGAAGAAGGATCAGCCGAGTGGTTCTTGTGGCAGAACAACTCCATTTGGCTCACTAACTTCACACACCATCAGGCTTCCAAGCAGCTCTCAAGGAAACTCAGTTTTCACACTCTAGGCTTAGTGCCCTTTGAGTGCCTAGGACTGAAATGAAACTTGGTGAGCATCCCACACAAACGAATGCTCCACATGCGGGTTTCACATGCCACCAACTCCACATTCACAGGCAACTTCAGCGCCACAGCCGTTTTCAGATAGCCCTCAATGCAAAGGCTCTAGACGCAAATATTGGTGTGAGAGCTAATTCAATCAAGGAAACACTGCATGTTGGTGAAGGGCATATTGAAGAAGGATCAGCCGAGTGGTTCTTGTGGGAGAACAACTCCATTTGGCTCACTAACTTCACACACCATCAGGCTTCCAAGCAGCTCTCAAGGAAACTCAGTTTTCACACTCTATGCTTAGTGCCCTTTGAGTGCCTAGGACTGAAATCAAACTTGGTGAGCATCCCACACAAATGAATGCTCCACATGCGGGTTTCACATGCCACCAACTTCACATTCACTGGCAACTTCAGCGCCACAGCCGTTTTCAGATAGCCCTCAATGCAAAGGCTCTAGACGCAAATATTGGTGTGAGAGCTAATTCAATCAAGGAAACACTGCATGTTGGTGAAGGGCATATTGAAGAAGGATCAGCCGAGTGGTTCTTGTGGGAGAACAACTCCATTTGGCTCACTAACTTCACACACCATCAGGCTTCCAAGCAGCTCTCAAGGAAACTCAGTTTTCACACTCTATGCTTAGTGCCCTTTGAGTGCCTTATCTAGGAATGAACCTGGTAGAACATCCCACACAAACGAATGCTCCGCATGCGGGTTTCACCTGCCACTAACTCCACATTCACAGGCAACTTCAGCGCCACAGCCGTTTTCAGATAGCCCTCAATGCAAAGGCTCTAGACGCAAATATTGGTGTGAGAGCTAATTCAATCAAGGAAACACTGCATGTTGGTGAAGGGCATATTGAAGAAGGATCAGCCGAGTGGTTCTTGTGGGAGAACAACTCCATTTGGCTCTCTAGCTTCACACACCATCAGGCTTCCAAGCAGCTCTCAAGCAAACTCAGTTTTCACACTCTATGCTTAGTGCCCTTTGAGTGCATTATCTAGGAATGAACCTGGTAGAGCATCCCACACAAACGAATGCTCCACATGCGGGTTTCACATGCCACCAACTCCACATTCACTGGCAACTTCAGCGCCACAGCCGTTTTCAGATAGCCCTCAATGCAAAGGCTCTAGACGCAAATATTGGTGTGAGAGCTAATTCAATCAAGGAAACACTGCATGTTGGTGAAGGGCATATTGAAGAATAATCAGCCGAGTGGTTCTTGTGGGAGAACAACTTCATTTGGCTCACTAACTTCACACACCATCAGGCTTCCAAGCAGCTCTCAAGGAAACTCAGTTTTCACACTCTATGCTTAGTGCCCTTTGAGTGCCTAGGACTGAAATGAAACTTGGTGAGCATCCCACACAAACGAATGCTCCACATGCGGGTTTCACATTCCACCAACTACACATTCACTGGCAACTTCAGCGCCACAGCCGTTTTCAGATAGCCCTCAATGCAAAGGCTCTAGACGCAAATATTGGTGTGAGAGCTAATTCAATCAAGGAAACACTGCATGTTGGTGAAGGGCATATTGAAGAAGGATCAGCCGAGTGGTTCTTGTGGCAGAACAACTCCATTTGGCTCACTAACTTCACACACCATCAGGCTTCCAAGCAGCTCTCAAGGAAACTCAGTTTTCACACTCTATGCTTAGTGCCCTTTGAGTGCCTAGGACTGAAATGAAACTTGCTGAGCATCCCACACAAACGAATGCTCCACATGCGGGTTTCACATGCCACCAACTCCACATTCACAGGCAACTTCAGCGCCACAGCCGTTTTCAGATAGCCCTCAATGCAAAGGCTCTAGACACAAATATTGGTGTGAGAGCTAATTCAATCAAGGAAACACTGCATGTTGGTGAAGGGCATATTGAAGAAGGATCAGCCGAGTGGTTCTTGTGGCAGAACAACTCCATTTGGCTCACTAACTTCACACACCATCAGGCTTCCAAGCAGCTCTCAAGGAAACTCAGTTTTCACACTCTATGCTTAGTGCCCTTTGAGTGCCTTATCTAGGAAAGAACCTGGTAGAGCATCCCACACAAACGAATGCTCCACATGCGGGTTTCACATGCCAACAACTCCACATTCACAGACAACTTCAGCGCCACAGCCGTTTTCAGATAGCCCTCAATGCAAAGGCTCTAGACGCAAATATTGGTGTGAGAGCTAATTCAATCAAGGAAACACTGCATGTTGGTGAAGGGCATATTGAAGAAGGATCAGCCGAGTGGTTCTTGTGGCAGAACAACTCCATTTGGCTCACTAGCTTCACACACCATCAGGCTTCCAAGCAGCTCTCAAGCAAACTCAGTTGTCACACTCTATGCTTAGTGCCCTTTGAGTGCCTAGGACTGAAATGAAGCTTGGTGAGCATCCCACACAAACAAATGCTCCACATGCGGGTTTCACATGCCACCAACTTCACATTCACTGGCAACTTCAGCGCCACAGCCGTTTTCAGATAGCCCTCAATGCAAAGGCTCTAGACGCAAATATTGGTGTGAGACCTAATTCAATCAAGGAAACACTGCATGTTGGTGAAGGGCATATTGAAGAAGGATCAGCCGAGTGGTTCTTGTGGCAGAACAACTCCATTTGGCTCACTATCTTCACACACCATCAGGCTTCCAAGCAGCTCTCAAGCAAACTCAGTTTTCACACTCTATGCTTAGTGCACTTTGAGTGCCTTATCTAGGAATGAACCTGGTAGAGCATCCCACACAAACGAATGCTCCGCATGCGGGTTTCACCTGCCACTAACTCCACATTCACAGGCAACTTCAGCGCCACAGCCGTTTTCAGATAGCCCTCAATGCAAAGGCTCTAGACGCAAATATTGGTGTGAGAGCTAATTCAATCAAGGAAACACTGCATGTTGTTGAAGGGCTTATTGAAGAAGGATCAGCCGAGTGGTTCTTGTGGGAGAACAACTCCGTTTGGCTCTCCAGCTTCACACACCATCAGGCTTCCAAGCAGCTCTCAAGCAAACTCAGTTTTCACACTCTATGCTTAGTGCCCTTTGAGTGCCTTATCTAGGAATGATCCTGGTAGAGCATCCCACACAAACGAATGCTCCACATGCGGGTTTCACATGCCACCAACTCCACATTCACAGGCAACTTCAGCGCCACAGCCGTTTTCAGATAGCCCTCAATGCAAAGGCTCTAGACGCAAATATTGGTGTGAGAGCTAATTCAATCAAGGAAACACTGCATGTTGGTGAAGGGCATATTGAAGAAGGATCAGCCGAGTGGTTCTTGTGGGAGAACAACTTCATTTGGCTCTCTAGCTTCACACACCATCAGGCTTCCAAGCAGCTCTGAAGCAAACTCAGTTTTCACACTCTATGCTTAGTGCCCTTTGAGTGATTTATCTAGGAATGAACCTGGTAGAGCATCCCACACAAACGAATGCTCCACATGCGGGTTTCACATGCCACCAACTTCACATTCACTGGCAACTTCAGCGCCACAGCCGTTTTCAGATAGCCCTCAATGCAAAGGCTCTAGACGCAAATATTGGTGTGAGAGCTAATTCAATCAAGGAAACACTGCATGTTGGTGAAGGGCATATTGAAGAAGGATCAGCCGAGTGGTTCTTGTGGCAGAACAACTCCATTTGGCTCACTACCTTCACACACCATCAGGCTTCCAAGCAGCTCTCAAGGAAACTCAGTTTTCACACTCTAGGCTTATTGCCCTTTGAGTGCCTAGGACTGAAATGAAACTTGGTGAGCATCCCACACAAACGAATGCTCCACATGCGGGTTTCACATGCCACCAACTTCACATTCACTGGCAACTTCAGCGCCACAGCCGTTTTCAGATAGCCCTCAATGCAAAGGCTCTAGATGCAAATATTGGTGTGAGAGCTAATTCAATCAAGGAAACACTGCATGTTGGTGAAGGGCATATTGAAGAAGGATCAGCCGAGTGGTTCTTGTGGGAGAACAACTCCATTTGGCTCACTAACTTCACACACCATCAGGCTTCTTAGAAGCTCTCAAGGAAACTCAGTTTTCACATTCTATGCTTAGTGCCCTTTGAGTGCCTAGGACTGAAATGAAACTTGGTGAGCATCCCACACAAACGAATGCTCCACATGCGGGTTTCACATGCCACCAACTTCACATTCACTGGCAACTTCAGCCCCACAGCCATTTTCAGATAGCCCTCAATGCAAAGGCTCTAGACACAAATATTGGTGTGAGAGCTAATTCAATCAAGGAAACACTGCATGTTGGTGAAGGGCATATTGAAGAAGGATCAGCCGAGTGGTTCTTGTGGGAGAACAACTCCATTGGGCTCACTAACTTCACACACCATCAGGCTTCCAAGCAGCTCTCAAGGAAACTCAGTTTTCACACTCTATGCTTAGTGCCCTTTGAGTGCCTTATCTAGGAATGAACCTGGTAGAGCATCCCACACAAACGAATGCTCCACATGCGGGTTTCACATGCCACCAACTTCACATTCACTGGCAACTTCAGCGCCACAGCCGTTTTCAGATAGCCCTCAATGCAAAGGCTCTGGACGCAAATATTGGTGTGAGAGCTAATTCAATCAAGGAAACACTGCATGTTGGTGAAGGGCATATTGAAGAAGGATCAGCCGAGTGGTTCTTGTGGCAGAACAACTCCATTTGGCTCACTAGCTTCACACACCATCAGGCTTCCAAGCAGCTCTCAAGCAGACTCAGTTGTCACACTCTATGCTTAGTGCCCTTTGAGTGCCTAGGACTGAAATGAAGCTTGGTGAGCATCCCACACAAACAAATGCTCCACATGCGGGTTTCACATGCCACCAACTTCACATTCACTGGCAACTTCAGCGCCACAGCCGTTTTCAGATAGCCCTCAATGCAAAGGCTTTAGACGCAAATATTGGTGTGAGAGCTAATTCAATCAAGGAAACACTGCATGTTGGTGAAGGGCATATTGAAGAAGGATCAGCCGAGTGGTTCTTGTGGCAGAACAACTCCATTTGGCTCACTACCTTCACACACCATCAGGCTTCCAAGCAGCTCTCAAGCAAACTCAGTTTTCACACTCTATGCTTAGTGCACTTTGAGTGCCTTATCTAGGAATGAACCTGGTAGAGCATCCCACACAAACGAATGCTCCGCATGCGGGTTTCACCTGCCACTAACTCCACATTCACAGGCAACTTCAGCGCCACAGCCGTTTTCAGATAGCCCTCAATGCAAAGGCTCTAGACGCAAATATTGGTGTGAGAGCTAATTCAATCAAGGAAACACTGCATGTTGGTGAAGGGCATATTGAAGAAGGATCAGCCGAGTGGTTCTTGTGGGAGAACAACTCCATTTGGCTCTCTAGCTTCACACACCATCAGGCTTCCAAGCAGCTCTCAAGCAAACTCAGTTTTCACACTCTATGCTTAGTGCCCTTTGAGTGCCTTATCTAGGAATGATCCTGGTAGAGCATCCCACACAAACGAATGCTCCACATGCGGGTTTCACATGCCACTAACTCCACATTCACAGGCAGCTTCAGCGCCACAGCCGTTTTCAGATAGCCCTCAATGCAAAGGCTCTAGACGCAAATATTGGTGTGAGAGCTAATTCAATCAAGGAAACACTGCAGGTTGGTGAAGGGCATATTGAAGAAGGATCAGCCGAGTGGTTCTTGTGGCAGAACAACTGCATTTGGCTCACTAACTTCACACACCAACAGGCTTCCAAGCAGCTCTCAAGCAAACTCAATTTTCACACTCTATGCTTAGTTCCCTTTGAGTGATTTATCTAGGAATGAACCTGGTAGAGCATCCCACACAAACGAATGCTCCACATGCGGGTTTCACATGCCACTAACTCCACATTCACAGGCAACTTCAGCGCCACAGCCGTTTTCAGATAGCCCTCAATGCAAAGGCTCTAGACGCAAATATTGGTGTGAGAGCTAATTCAATCAAGGAAACACTGCATGTTGGTGAAGGGCATATTGAAGAAGGATCAGCCGAATGGTTCTTGTGGGAGAACAACTCCATTTGGCAAACTAACTTCACACACCATCAGGCTTCCAAGCAGCTCTCAAGCAAACTCAGTTTTCACACTCTATGCTTAGTGCCCTTTGAGTGCCTAGGACTGAAATGAAACTTGGTGAGCATCCCACACAAACGAATGCTCCACATGCGGGTTTCACATGCCACCAACTTCACATTCACAGGCAACTTCAGCGCCACAGGCGTTTTCAGATAGCCCTCAATGCAAAGGCTCTAGACGCAAATATTGGTGTGAGAGCTAATTCAATCAAGGAAACACTGCATGTTGGTGAAGGGCATATTGAAGAAGGATCAGCCGAGTGGTTCTTGTGGCAGAACAAGTGAATTTGGCTCACTAACTTCACACACCAACAGGCTTCCAAGCAGCTCTCAAGCAAACTCAATTTTCACACTCTATGCTTAGTGCCCTTTGAGTGATTTATCTAGGAATGAACCTGGTAGAGCATCCCACACAAACGAATGCTCCACATGCGGGTTTCACATGCCACTAACTCCACATTCACAGGCAACTTCAGCGCCACAGCCGTTTTCAGATAGCCCTCAATGCAAAGGCTCTAGACGCAAATATTGGTGTGAGAGCTAATTCAATCAAGGAAACACTGCATGTTGGTGAAGGGCATATTGAAGAAGGATCAGCCGAGTGGTTCTTGTGGGAGAACAACTCCATCTGGCTCACTAACTTCACACACCATCAGGCTTCCAAGCAGCTCTCAAGCAAACTCAGTTTTCACACTCTATGCTTAGTGCCCTTTGACTGCCTTATCTAGGAATGAACCTGGTAAAGCATCCCACACAAACGAATGCTCCACATGCGGGTTTCACATGCCACCAACTTCACATTCACTGGCAACTTCAGCGCCACAGCCATTTTCAGATAGCCCTCAATGCAAAGGCTCTAGACGCAAATATTGGTGTGAGAACTAATTCAATCAAGGAAACACTGCATGTTGGTGAAGGGCATATTGAAGAAGGATCAGCCGAGTGGTTCTTGTGGCAGAACAACTCCATTTGGCTCACTAACTTCACACACCATCAGGCTTCCAAGCAGCTCTCAAGCAAACTCAGTTTTCACACTCTATGCTTAGTGCCCTTTGAGTGCCTGGGACTGAAATGAAACTTGGTGAGCATCCCACACAAACGAATGCTCCACATGCGGGTTTCACATGCCACCAACTTCACATTCACTGGCAACTTCAGCGCCACAGGCGTTTTCAGATAGCCCTCAATGCAAAGGCTCTAGACGCAAATATTGGTGTGAGAGCTAATTCAATCAAGGAAACACTGCATGTTGGTGAAGGGCATATTGAAGAAGGATCAGCCGAGTGGTTCTTGTGGCAGAACAACTCCATTTGGCTCACTAGCTTCACACACCATCAGGCTTCCAAGCAGCTCTCAATGAAACTCAGTTTTCACACTCTATGCTTAGTGCACTTTGAGTGCCTTATCTAGGAATGAACCTGGTAGAGTATCCCACACAAACGAATGCTCCGCATGCGGGTTTCACCTGCCACTAACTCCACATTCACAGGCAACTTCAGCGCCACAGCCGTTTTCAGATAGCCCTCAATGCAAAGGCTCTAGACGCAAATATTGGTGTGAGAGCTAATTCAATCAAGGAAACACTGCATGTTGGTGAACGGCATATTGAAGAAGGATCAGCCGAGTGGTTCTTGTGGGAGAACAACTCCATTTGGCTCACTAGCTTCACACACCATCAGGCTTCCAAGCAGCTCTCAAGCAAACTCAGTTTTCACACTCTATGCTTAGTGCCCTTTGAGTGCATTATCTAGGAATGAACCTGGTAGAGCATCCCACACAAACGAATGCTCCACATGCGGGTTTCACATGCCACTAACTCCACATTCACAGGCAACTTCAGCGCCACAGCCGTTTTCAGATAGCCCTCAATGCAAAGGCTCTAGACGCAAATATTGGTGTGAAAGCTAATTCAATCAAGGAAACACTGCATGTTGGTGAAGGGCATATTGAAGAAGGATCAGCCGAGTGGTTCTTGTGGCAGAACAACTGCATTTGGCTCACTAACTTCACACACCAACAGGCTTCCAAGCAGCTCTCAAGGAAACTCAGATTTCACACTCTATGCTTAGTGCTCTTTGAGTGCTTTATCTAGGAATGAACCTGGTAGAGCATCCCACACAAACGAATGCTCCACATGCGGGTTTCACATGCCACCAACTCCACATTCACTGGCAACTTCAGCGCCACAGCCGTTTTCAGATAGCCCTCAATGCAAAGGCTCTAGACGCAAATATTGGTGTGAGAGCTAATTCAATCAAGGAAACACTGCATGTTGGTGAAGGGCATATTGAAGAAGGATCAGCCGAGTGGTTCTTGTGGGAGAACAACTCCATTTGGCTCACTAACTTCACACACCATCAGGCTTCCAAGCAGCTCTCAAGCAAACTCAGTTTTCACACTCTATGCTTAGTGCCCTTTGAGTGCCTAGGACTGAAATGAAACTTGGTGAGCATCCCACACAAACGAATGCTCCACATGCGGGTTTCACATGCCACCAACTTCACATTCACTGGCAACTTCAGCGCCACAGCCATTTTCAGATAGCCCTCAATGCAAAGGCTCTAGACGCAAATATTGGTGTGAGAGCTAATTCAATCAAGGAAACACTGCATGTTGGTGAAGGGCATATTGAAGAAGGATCAGCCGAGTGGTTCTTGTGGGAGAACAACTCCATTGGGCTCACTAACTTCACACACCATCAGGCTTCCAAGCAGCTCTCAAGGAAACTCAGTTTTCACACTCTATGTTTAGTGCCCTTTGAGTGCCTTATCTAGGAATGAACCTGGTAGAGCATCCCACACAAAGGAATGCTCCACATGCGGGTTTCACATGCCACTAACTCCACATTTACAGGCAACTTCAGCGCCACAGGCGTTTTCAGATAGCCCTCAATGCAAAGGCTCTAGACGCAAATATTGGTGTGAGAGCTAATTCAATCAAGGAAACACTGCATGTTGGTGAAGGGCATATTGAAGAAGGATCAGCCGAGTGGTTCTTGTGGCAGAACAACTCCATTTGGCTCACTAACTTCACACACCATCAGGCTTCCAAGCAGCTCTCAAGCAAACTCAGTTTTCACACTCTATGCTTAGTGCCCTTTGAGTGCATTATCTAGGAATGAACCTGGTAGAGCATCCCACACAAACGAATGCTCCACATGCGGGTTTCACATGCCAACAACTCCACATTCACAGGCAACTTCAGCGCCACAGCCGTTTTCAGATAGCCCTCAATGCAAAGGCTATAGACGCAAATATTGGTGTGAGAGCTAATTCAATCAAGGAAACACTGCATGTTGGTGAAGGGCATATTGAAGAAGGATCAGCCGAGTGGTTCTTGTGGCAGAACAACTCCATTTGGCTCACTAACTTCACACACCATCAGGCTTCCAAGCAGCTCTCAAGCAAACTCAGTTTTCACACTCTATGCTTAGTGCACTTTGAGTGCCTTATCTAGGAATGAACCTGGTAGAGCATCCCACACAAACGAATGCTCCGCATGCGGGTTTCACCTGCCACCAACTTCACATTCACAGGCAACTTCAGCGCCACAGCCGTTTTCAGATAGCCCTCAATGCAAAGGCTCTAGACGCAAATATTGGTGTGAGAGCTAATTCAATCAAGGAAACACTGCATGTTGGTGAAGGGCATATTGAAGAAGGATCAGCCGAGTGGTTCTTGTGGGAGAACAACTCCATTTGGCTCACTAACTTCACACACCATCAGGCTTCCAAGCAGCTCTCAAGCAAACACATTTTTTACACTCAATGCTTAGTGCCCTTTGAGTGCCTAGGACTGAAATGAAACTTGGTGAGCATCCCACACAAACGAATGCTCCACATGCGGGTTTCACATGCCACCAACTTCACATTCACTGGCAACTTCAGCGCCACAGCCGTTTTCAGATAGCCCTCAATGCAAAGGCTCTAGACGCAAATATTGGTGTGAGAGCTAATTCAATCAAGGAAACACTGCATGTTGGTGAAGGGCATATTGAAGAAGGATCAGCCGAGTGGTTCTTGTGGCAGAACAACTCCATTTGGCTCACTAACTTCACACACCATCAGGCTTCCAAGCAGCTCTCAAGCAAACTCAGTTTTCACACTCTATGCTTAGTGCCCTTTGAGTGCATTATCTAGGAATGAACCTGGTAGAGCATCCCACACAAACGAATGCTCCACATGCGGGTTTCACATGCCAACAACTCCACATTCACAGGCAACTTCAGCGCCACAGCCGTTTTCAGATAGCCCTCAATGCAAAGGCTATAGACGCAAATATTGGTGTGAGAGCTAATTCAATCAAGGAAACACTGCATGTTGGTGAAGGGCATATTGAAGAAGGATCAGCCGAGTGGTTCTTGTGGCAGAACAACTCCATTTGGCTCACTAGCTTCACACACCATCAGGCTTCCTAGCAGCTCTCAAGCAAACTCAGTTTTCACACTCTATGCTTAGTGCACTTTGAGTGCCTTATCTAGGAATGAACCTGGTAGAGCATCCCACACAAACGAATGCTCCGCATGCGGGTTTCACCTGCCACCAACTTCACATTCACAGGCAACTTCAGCGCCACAGCCGTTTTCAGATAGCCCTCAATGCAAAGGCTCTAGACGCAAATATTGGTGTGAGAGCTAATTCAATCAAGGAAACACTGCATGTTGGTGAAGGGCATATTGAAGAAGAATCAGCCGAGTGGTTCTTGTGGGAGAACAACTCCATTTGGCTCACTAACTTCACACACCATCAGGCTTCCAAGCAGCTCTCAAGCAAACTCAGTTTTCACACTCTATGCTTAGTGCCCTTTGAGTGCCTTATCTAGGAATGAACCTGGTAGAGCATCCCACACAAACGAATGCTCCACATGCGGGTTTCACATGCCAACAACTCCACATTCACAGGCAACTTCAGCGCCACAGCCGTTTTCAGATAGCCCTCAATGCAAAGGCTATAGACGCAAATATTGGTGTGAGAGCTAATTCAATCAAGGAAACACTGCATGTTGGTGAAGGGCATATTGAAGAAGGATCAGCCGAGTGGTTCTTGTGGCAGAACAACTCCATTTGGCTCACTAACTTCACACACCATCAGGCTTCCAAGCAGCTCTCAAGCAAACTCAGTTTTCACACTCTATGCTTAGTGCCCTTTGAGTGCCTTATCTAGGAATGAACCTGGTAGAGCATCCCACACAAACGAATGCTCCACATGCGGGTTTCACATGCCCACCAACTCCACATTCACAGGCAGCTTCAGCGCCACAGCCGTTTTCAGATAACCCTCAATGCAAAGGCTCTAGACGCAAATATTGGTGTGAGAGCTAATTCAATCAAGGAAACACTGCATGTTGGTGAAGCGCATATTGAAGAAGGATCAGCCGAGTGGTTCTTGTGGGAGAACAACTCCATTTGGCTCACTAGCTTCACACACCATCAGGCTTCCTAGCAGCTCTCAAGCAAACTCAGTTTTCACACTCTATGCTTAGTGCACTTTGAGTGCCTTATCTAGGAATGAACCTGGTAGAGCATCCCACACAAACGAATGCTCCGCATGCGGGTTTCACCTGCCACCAACTTCACATTCACAGGCAACTTCAGCGCCACAGCCGTTTTCAGATAGCCCTCAATGCAAAGGCTCTAGACGCAAATATTGGTGTGAGAGCTAATTCAATCAAGGAAACACTGCATGTTGGTGAAGGGCATATTGAAGAAGGATCAGCCGAGTGGTTCTTGTGGGAGAACAACTCCATTTGGCTCACTAACTTCACACACCATCAGGCTTCCAAGCAGCTCTCAAGCAAACTCATTTTTTACACTCTATGCTTAGTGCCCTTTGAGTGCCTAGGACTGAAATGAAACTTGGTGAGCATCCCACACAAACGAATGCTCCACATGCGGGTTTCACATGCCACCAACTTCACATTCACTGGCAACTTCAGCGCCACAGCCGTTTTCAGATAGCCCTCAATGCAAAGCCTCTAGACGCAAATATTGGTGTGAGAGCTAATTCAATCAAGGAAACACTGCATGTTGATGAAGGGCATATTGAAGAAGGATCAGCCGAGTGGTTCTTGTGGCAGAACAACTCCATTTGGCTCACTAACTTCACACACCATCAGGCTTCCAAGCAGCTCTCAAGGAAACTCAGTTTTCACACTCTATGCTTAGTGCCCTTTGAGTGCCTTATCTAGGAATGAACCTGGTAGAGCATCCCACACAAAGGAATGCTCCACATGCGGGTTTCACATGCCACTAACTCCACATTTACAGGCAACTTCAGCGCCACAGCCGTTTTCAGATAGCCCTCAATGCAAAGGCTATAGACGCAAATATTGGTGTGAGAGCTAATTCAATCAAGGAAACACTGCATGTTGGTGAAGCGCATATTGAAGAAGGATCAGCCGAGTGGTTCTTGTGGGAGAACAACTCCATTTGGCTCACTAACTTCACACACCATCAGGCTTCCAAGCAGCTCTCAAGCAAACTCAGTTTTCACACTCTATGCTTAGTGCCCTTTGAGTGCCTTATCTAGGAATGAACCTGGTAGAGCATCCCACACAAACGAATGCTCCACATGCGGGTTTCACATGCCACCAACTCCACATTCACAGGCAGCTTCAGCGCCACAGCCGTTTTCAGATAACCCTCAATGCAAAGGCTCTAGACGCAAATATTGGTGTGAGAGCTAATTCAATCAAGGAAACACTGCATGTTGGTGAAGGGCATATTGAAGAAGGATCAGCCGAGTGGTTCTTGTGGGAGAACAACTCCATTTGGCTCACTAGCTTCACACACCATCAGGCTTCCTAGCAGCTCTCAAGCAAACTCAGTTTTCACACTCTATGCTTAGTGCACTTTGAGTGCCTTATCTAGGAATGAACCTGGTAGAGCATCCCACACAAACGAATGCTCCGCATGCGGGTTTCACCTGCCACCAACTTCACATTCACAGGCAACTTCAGCGCCACAGCCGTTTTCAGATAGCCCTCAATGCAAAGCCTCTAGACGCAAATATTGGTGTGAGAGCTAATTCAATCAAGGAAACACTGCATGTTGATGAAGGGCATATTGAAGAAGGATCAGCCGAGTGGTTCTTGTGGCAGAACAACTCCATTTGGCTCACTAACTTCACACACCATCAGGCTTCCAAGCAGCTCTCAAGGAAACTCAGTTTTCACACTCTATGCTTAGTGCCCTTTGAGTGCCTTATCTAGGAATGAACCTGGTAGAGCATCCCACACAAACGAATGCTCCACATGCGGGTTTCACATGCCACTAACTCCACATTTACAGGCAACTTCAGCGCCACAGCCGTTTTCAGATAGCCCTCAATGCAAAGGCTCTAGACGCAAATATTGGTGTGAGAGCTAATTCAATCAAGGAAACACTGCATGTTGGTGAAGGGCATATTGAAGAAGGATCAGCCGAGTGGTTCTTGTGGCAGAACAACTCCATTTGGCTCACTAACTTCACACACCATCAGGCTTCCAAGCAGCTCTCAAGCAAACTCAGTTTTCACACTCTATGCTTAGTGCCCTTTGAGTGCATTATCTAGGAATGAACCTGGTAGAGCATCCCACACAAACGAATGCTCCACATGCGGGTTTCACATGCCAACAACTCCACATTCACAGGCAACTTCAGCGCCACAGCCGTTTTCAGATAGCCCTCAATGCAAAGGCTATAGACGCAAATATTGGTGTGAGAGCTAATTCAATCAAGGAAACACTGCATGTTGGTGAAGCGCATATTGAAGAAGGATCAGCCGAGTGGTTCTTGTGGCAGAACAACTCCATTTGGCTCACTAGCTTCACACACCATCAGGCTTCCTAGCAGCTCTCAAGCAAACTCAGTTTTCACACTCTATGCTTAGTGCACTTTGAGTGCCTTATCTAGGAATGAACCTGGTAGAGCATCCCACACAAACGAATGCTCCGCATGCGGGTTTCACCTGCCACCAACTTCACATTCACAGGCAACTTCAGCGCCACAGCCGTTTTCAGATAGCCCTCAATGCAAAGGCTCTAGACGCAAATATTGGTGTGAGAGCTAATTCAATCAAGGAAACACTGCATGTTGGTGAAGGGCATATTGAAGAAGAATCAGCCGAGTGGTTCTTGTGGGAGAACAACTCCATTTGGCTCACTAACTTCACACACCATCAGGCTTCCAAGCAGCTCTCAAGCAAACTCAGTTTTCACACTCTATGCTTAGTGCCCTTTGAGTGCCTAGGACTGAAATGAAACTTGGTGAGCATCCCACACAAACGAATGCTCCACATGCGGGTTTCACATGCCACCAACTTCACATTCACTGGCAACTTCAGCGCCACAGCCGTTTTCAGATAGCCCTCAATGCAAAGCCTCTAGACGCAAATATTGGTGTGAGAGGTAATTCAATCAAGGAAACACTGCATGTTGATGAAGGGCATATTGAAGAAGGATCAGCCGAGTGGTTCTTGTGGCAGAACAACTCCATTTGGCTCACTAGCTTCACACACCATCAGGCTTCCAAGCAGCTCTCAAGCAAATTCAGTTTTCACACTCTATGCTTAGTGCACTTTGAGTGCCTTATCTAGGAATGAACCTGGTAGAGCATCCCACACAAACGAATGCTCCACATGAGGGTTTCACATGCCACTAACTTCACATTCACAGGCAACTTCAGCGCCACAGCCGTTTTCCGATAGCGCTCAATGCAAAGGATCTAGACGCAAATATTGGTGTGAGAGCTAATTCAATCAAGGAAACACTGCATGTTGGTGAAGGGCATATTGAAGAAGGATCAGCCGAGTGGTTCTTGTTTCAGAACAACTCCATTTGGCTCACTAACTTCACACACCATCAGGCTTCCAAGCAGCTCTCAAGGAAACTCAGTTTTCACACTCTATGCTTAGTGCCCTTTGACTGCCTAGGACTGAAATGAAACTTGGTGAGCATCCCACACAAACGAATGCTCCACATGCGGGTTTCACATGTCACCAACTTCACATTCACTGGCAACTTCAGCGCCACAAGCGTTTTCAGATAGCCCTCAATGCAAAGGCTCTAGACGCAAATATTGTTGTGAGAGCTAATTCAATCAAGGAAACACTGCATGTTGGTGAAGGGCATATTGAAGAAGGATCGGCCGAGTGGTTCTTGTGGCAGAACAACTCCATTTGGCTCACTAGCTTCACACACCATCAGGCTTCCTAGCAGCTCTCAAGCAAACTCAGTTTTCACACTCTATGCTTAGTGCACTTTGAGTGCCTTATCTAGGAATGAACCTGGTAGAGCATCCCACACAAATGAATGCTCCGCATGCGGGTTTCACCTGCCACCAACTCCACATTCACAGGCAACTTCAGCGCCACAGCCGTTTTCAGATAGCCCTCAATGCAAAGGCTCTAGACGCAAATATTGGTGTGAGAGCTAATTCAATCAAGGAAACACTGCATGTTGGTGAAGGGCATATTGAAGAAGGATCAGCCGAGTGGTTCTTGTGGGAGAACAACTCCATTTGGCTCACTAGCTTCACACACCATCAGGCTTCCAAGCAGCTCTCAAGAAAACTCAGTTTTCACACTCTATGCTTAGTGCCCTTTGAGTGCCTAGGACTGAAATGAAACTTGGTGAGCATCCCACACAAACGAATGCTCCACATGCGGGTTTCACATGCCACCAACTTCACATTCACAGGCAACTTCAGCGCCACAGCCGTTTTCAGATAGCCCTCAATGCAAAGGCTCTAGACGCAAATATTGGTGTGAGAGCTAATTCAATCAAGGAAACACTGCATGTTGGTGAAGGGCATATTGAAGAAGGATCAGCCGAGTGGTTCTTGTGGGAGAACAACTCCATTTGGCTCACTAACTTCACACACCATCAGGCTTCCAAGCAGCTCTCAAGGAAACTCAGTTTTCACACTCTATGCTTAGTGCCCTTTGAGTGCCTAGGACTGAAATGAATCCTGGTGAGCATCCCACACAAACGAATGCTCCACATGCGGGTTTCACATGCCACCAACTTCACATTCACTGGCAACTTCAGCGCCACAGCCATTTTCAGATAGCCCTCAATGCAAAGGATCTAGATGCAAATATTGGTGTGAGAGCTAATTCAATCAAGGAAACACTGCATGTTGGTGAAGGGCATATTGAAGAAGGATCAGCCGAGTGGTTCTTGTGGCAGAACAACTCCATTTGGCTCACTAACTTCACACACCATCAGGCTTCCTAGCAGCTCTCAAGCAAACTCAGTTTTCACACTCTATGCTTAGTGCCCTTTGAGTGCCTTATCTAGGAATGAACCTGGTAGAGCATCCCACACAAACGAATGCTCCACATGCGGGTTTCACATGCCACTAACTCCACATTCACAGGCAACTTCAGCGCCACAGCCGTTTTCAGATAGCCCTCAATGCAAAGGCTATAGACGCAAATATTGGTGTGAGAGCTAATTCAATCAAGGAAACACTGCATGTTGGTGAAGGGCATATTGAAGAAGGATCAGCCGAGTGGTTCTTGTGGGAGAACAACTCCATTTGGCTCACTAACTTCACACACCAACAGGCTTCCAAGCAGCTCTCAAGCAAACTCAATTTTCACACTCTATGCTTAGTGCCCTTTGAGTGATTTATCTAGGAATGAACCTGGTACAGCATCCCACACAAACGAATGCTCCACATGCGGGTTTCACATGCCACTAACTCCACATTCACAGGCAACTTCAGCGCCACAGCCGTTTTCAGATAGCCCTCAATGCAAAGGCTCTAGACGCAAATATTGGTGTGAGAGCTAATTCAATCAAGGAAACACTGCATGTTGGTGAAGGGCATATTGAAGAAGGATCAGCCGAGTGGTTCTTGTGGGAGAACAACTCCATTTGGCTCACTAACTTCACACACACCAACAGGCTTCCAAGCAGCTCTCAAGCAAACTCAATTTTCACACTCTATGCTTAGTGCCCTTTGAGTGATTTATCTAGGAATGAACCTGGTAGAGCATCCCACACAAACGAATGCTCCACATGCGGGTTTCACATGCCACTAACTCCACATTCACAGGCAACTTCAGCGCCACAGCCGTTTTCAGATAGCCCTCAATGCAAAGGCTCTAGACGCAAATATTGGTGTGAGAGCTAATTCAATCAAGGAAACACTGCATGTTGGTGAAGGGCATATTGAAGAAGGATCAGCCGAGTGGTTCTTGTGGGAGAACAACTCCATTTGGCTCACTAACTTCACACACCATCAGGCTTCCAAGCAGCTCTCAAGCAAACTCAGTTTTCACACTCTATGCTTAGTGCCCTTTGAGTGCCTTATCTAGGAATGAACCTGGTAAAGCATCCCACACAAACGAATGCTCCACATGCGGGTTTCACATGCCCACCAACTTCACATTCACTGGCAACTTCAGCGCCACAGCCGTTTTCAGATAGCCCTCAATGCAAAGGCTCTAGACGCAAATATTGGTGTGAGAGCTAATTCAATCAAGGAAACACTGCATGTTGGTGAAGGGCATATTGAAGAAGGATCAGCCGAGTGGTTCTTGTGGCAGAACAACTCCATTTGGCTCACTAACTTCACACACCATCAGGCTTCCAAGCAGCTCTCAAGCAAACTCAGTTTTCACACTCTATGCTTAGTGCCCTTTGAGTGCCTGGGACTGAAATGAAACTTGGTAAGCATCCCACACAAACGAATGCTCCACATGCGGGTTTCACATGCCCACCAACTTCACATTCACAGGCAACTTCAGCGCCACAGGCGTTTTCAGATAGCCCTCAATGCAAAGGCTCTAGACGCAAATATTGGTGTGAGAGCTTATCAATCAAGGAAACACTGCATGTTGGTGAAGCGCATATTGAAGAAGGATCAGCCGAGTGGTTCTTGTGGGAGAACAACTCCATTTGGCTCACTAGCTTCACACACCATCAGGCTTCCTAGCAGCTCTCAAGCAAACTCAGTTTTCACACTCTATGCTTAGTACACTTTGAGTGCCTTATCTAGGAATGAACCTGGTAGAGCATCCCACACAAACGAATGCTCCGCATGCGGGTTTCACCTGCCACCAACTTCACATTCACAGGCAACTTCAGCGCCACAGCCGTTTTCAGATAGCCCTCAATGCAAAGGCTCTAGACGCAAATATTGGTGTGAGAGCTAATTCAATCAAGGAAACACTGCATGTTGATGAAGGGCATATTGAAGAAGGATCAGCCGAGTGGTTCTTGTGGCAGAACAACTCCATTTGGCTCACTAACTTCACACACCATCAGGCTTCCAAGCAGCTCTCAAGCAAACTCAGTTTTCACACTCTATGCTTAGTGCCCTTTGAGTGCCTATTACTGAAATGAAACTTGGTGAGCATCCCACACGAACGAATGCTCCACATGCGGGTTTCACATGCCACCAACTTCACATTCACTGGCAACTTCAGCGCCACAGGCGTTTTCAGATAGCCCTCAATGCAAAGGCTCTAGACGCAAATATTGGTGTGAGAGCTAATTCAATCAAGGAAACACTGCATGTTGATGAAGGGCATATTGAAGAAGGATCAGCCGAGTGGTTCTTGTGGCAGAACAACTCCATTTGGCTCACTAACTTCACACACCATCAGGCTTCCAAGCAGCTCTCAAGGAAACTCAGTTTTCACACTCTATGCTTAGTGCCCTTTGAGTGCCTTATCTAGGAATGAACCTGGTAGAGCATCCCACACAAACGAATGCTCCACATGCGGGTTTCACATGCCACTAACTCCACATTTACAGGCAACTTCAGCGCCACAGCCGTTTTCAGATAGCCCTCAATGCAAAGGCTCTAGACGCAAATATTGGTGTGAGAGCTAATTCAATCAAGGAAACACTGCATGTTGGTGAAGGGCATATTGAAGAAGGATCAGCCGAGTGGTTCTTGTGGCAGAACAACTCCATTTGGCTCACTAACTTCACACACCATCAGGCTTCCAAGCAGCTCTCAAGCAAACTCAGTTTTCACACTCTATGCTTAGTGCCCTTTGAGTGCATTATCTAGGAATGAACCTGGTAGAGCATCCCACACAAACGAATGCTCCACATGCGGGTTTCACATGCCAACAACTCCACATTCACAGGCAACTTCAGCGCCACAGCCGTTTTCAGATAGCCCTCAATGCAAAGGCTATAGACGCAAATATTGGTGTGAGAGCTAATTCAATCAAGGAAACACTGCATGTTGGTGAAGGGCATATTGAAGAAGGATCAGCCGAGTGGTTCTTGTGGCAGAACAACTCCATTTGGCTCACTAACTTCACACACCATCAGGCTTCCAAGCAGCTCTCAAGCAAACTCAGTTTTCACACTCTATGCTTAGTGCCCTTTGAGTGCCTGGGACTGAAATGAAACTTGGTGAGCATCCCACACAAACGAATGCTCCACATGCGGGTTTCACATGCCCACCAACTTCACATTCACAGGCAACTTCAGCGCCACAGGCGTTTTCAGATAGCCCTCAATGCAAAGGCTCTAGACGCAAATATTGGTGTGAGAGCTAATTCAATCAAGGAAACACTGCATGTTGGTGAAGGGCATATTGAAGAAGGATCAGCCGAGTGGTTCTTGTGGCAGAACAACTCCATTTGGCTCACTAACTTCACACACCATCAGGCTTCCAAGCAGCTCTCAAGCAAACTCAGTTTTCACACTCTATGCTTAGTGCCCTTTGAGTGCATTATCTAGGAATGAACCTGGTAGAGCATCCCACACAAACGAATGCTCCACATGCGGGTTTCACATGCCAACAACTCCACATTCACAGGCAGCTTCAGCGCCACAGCCGTTTTCAGATAACCCTCAATGCAAAGGCTCTAGACGCAAATATTGGTGTGAGAGCTTATTCAATCAAGGAAACACTGCATGTTGGTGAAGCGCATATTGAAGAAGGATCAGCCGAGTGGTTCTTGTGGCAGAACAACTCCATTTGGCTCACTAGCTTCACACACCATCAGGCTTCCAAGCAGCTCTCAAGCAAACTCAGTTTTCACACTCTATGCTTAGTGCCCTTTGAGTGCCTTATCTAGGAATGAACCTGGTAGAGCATCCCACACAAACGAATGCTCCGCATGCGGGTTTCACCTGCCACCAACTTCACATTCACAGGCAACTTCAGCGCCACAGCCGTTTTCAGATAGCCCTCAATGCAAAGGCTCTAGACGCAAATATTGGTGTGAGAGCTAATTCAATCAAGGAAACACTGCATGTTGATGAAGGGCATATTGAAGAAGGATCAGCCGAGTGGTTCTTGTGGCAGAACAACTCCATTTGGCTCACTAACTTCACACACCATCAGGCTTCCAAGCAGCTCTCAAGCAAACTCAGTTTTCACACTCTATGCTTAGTGCCCTTTGAGTGCCTAGGACTGAAATGAAACTTGGTGAGCATCCCACACAAACGAATGCTCCACATGCGGGTTTCACATGAAACCAACTTCACATTCACAGGCAACTGCAGCGCCACAGCCGTTTTCAGATAGCCCTCAATGCAAAGCCTCTAGACGCAAATATTGGTGTGAGAGCTAATTCAATCAAGGAAACACTGCATGTTGATGAAGGGCATATTGAAGAAGGATCAGCCGAGTGGTTCTTGTGGCAGAACAACTCCATTTGGCTCACTAACTTCACACACCATCAGGCTTCCAAGCAGCTCTCAAGCAAACTCAGTTTTCACACTCTATGCTTAGTGCCCTTTGAGTGCATTATCTAGGAATGAACCTGGTAGAGCATCCCACACAAACGAATGCTCCACATGCGGGTTTCACATGCCAACAACTCCACATTCACAGGCAACTTCAGCGCCACAGGCGTTTTCAGATAGCCCTCAATGCAAAGGCTCTAGACGCAAATATTGGTGTGAGAGCTAATTCAATCAAGGAAACACTGCATGTTGGTGAAGGGCATATTGAAGAAGGATCAGCCGAGTGGTTCTTGTGGCAGAACAACTCCATTTGGCTCACTAACTTCACACACCATCAGGCTTCCAAGCAGCTCTCAAGCAAACTCAGTTTTCACACTCTATGCTTAGTGCCCTTTGAGTGCATTATCTAGGAATGAACCTGGTAGAGCATCCCACACAAACGAATGCTCCACATGCGGGTTTCACATGCCAACAACTCCACATTCACAGGCAACTTCAGCGCCACAGCCGTTTTCAGATAGCCCTCAATGCAAAGGCTCTAGACGCAAATATTGGTGTGAGAGCTAATTCAATCAAGGAAACACTGCATGTTGGTGAAGGGCATATTGAAGAAGGATCAGCCGAGTGGTTCTTGTGGCAGAACAACTCCATTTGGCTCACTAACTTCACACACCATCAGGCTTCCAAGCAGCTCTCAAGCAAACTCAGTTTTCACACTCTATGCTTAGTGCCCTTTGAGTGCCTTATCTAGGAATGAACCTGGTAGAGCATCCCACACAAACGAATGCTCCACATGCGGGTTTCACATGCCACCAACTCCACATTCACAGGCAGCTTCAGCGCCACAGCCGTTTTCAGATAGCCCTCAATGCAAAGGCTCTAGACGCAAATATTGGTGTGAGAGCTTATTCAATCAAGGAAACACTGCATGTTGGTGAAGCGCATATTGAAGAAGGATCAGCCGAGTGGTTCTTGTGGGAGAACAACTCCATTTGGCTCACTAGCTTCACACACCATCAGGCTTCCTAGCAGCTCTCAAGCAAACTCAGTTTTCACACTCTATGCTTAGTGCACTTTGAGTGCATTATCTAGGAATGAACCTGGTAGAGCATCCCACACAAACGAATGCTCCGCATGCGGGTTTCACATGCCACCAACTTCACATTCACAGGCAACTTCAGCGCCACAGCCGTTTTCAGATAGCCCTCAATGCAAAGGCTCTAGACGCAAATATTGGTGTGAGAGCTAATTCAATCAAGGAAACACTGCATGTTGGTGAAGGGCATATTGAAGAAGGATCAGCCGAGTGGTTCTTGTGGGAGAACAACTCCATTTGGCTCACTAACTTCACACACCATCAGGCTTCCAAGCAGCTCTCAAGCAAACTCAGTTTTCACACTCTATGCTTAGTGCCCTTTGAGTGCCTAGGACTGAAATGAAACTTGGTGAGCATCCCACACAAACGAATGCTCCACATGCGGGTTTCACATGCCACCAACTTCACATTCACTGGCAACTTCAGCGCCACAGCCGTTTTCAGATAGCCCTCAATGCAAAGCCTCTAGACGCAAATATTGGTGTGAGAGCTAATTCAATCAAGGAAACACTGCATGTTGATGAAGGGCATATTGAAGAAGGATCAGCCGAGTGGTTCTTGTGGGAGAACAACTCCATTTGGCTCACTAGCTTCACACACCATCAGGCTTCCAAGCAGCTCTCAAGCAAATTCAGTTTTCACACTCTATGCTTAGTGCACTTTGAGTGCCTTATCTAGGAATGAACCTGGTAGAGCATCCCACACAAACGAATGCTCCGCATGTGGGTTTCACCTGCCACCAACTCCACATTCACAGGCAACTTCAGCGCCACAGCCGTTTTCAGATAGCCCTCAATGCAAAGGCTCTAGATGCAAATATTGGTGTGAGAGCTAATTCAATCAAGGAAACACTGCATGTTGGTGAAGGGCATATTGAAGAAGGATCAGCCGAGTGGTTCTTGTGGGAGAACAACTCCATTTGGCTCACTAACTTCACACACCATCAGGCTTCCTAGCAGCTCTCAAGGAAACTCAGTTTTCACACTCTATGCTTAGTGCCCTTTGACTGCCTTATCTAGGAATGAACCTGGTAGAGCATCCCACACAAACGAATGCTCCACATGCGGGTTTCACATGCCACTAACTTCACATTCACAGGCAACTTCAGCGCCACAGCCGTTTTCCGATAGCGCTCAATGCAAAGGCTCTAGACGCAAATATTGGTGTGAGAGCTAATTCAATCAAGGAAACACTGCATGTTGGTGAAGGGCATATTGAAGAAGGATCAGCTGAGTGGTTCTTGTGGCAGAACAACTCCATTTGGCTCACTAACTTCACACACCATCAGGCTTCCAAGCAGCTCTCAAGGAAACTCAGTTTTCACACTCTATGCTTAGTGCCCTTTGAGTGCCTAGGACTGAAATGAAACTTGGTGAGCATCCCACACAAACGAATGCTCCACATGCGGATTTCACATGCCACCAACTTCACATTCACTGGCAACTTCAGCGCCACAGGCGTTTTCAGATAGCCCTCAATGCAAAGGCTCTAGACGCAAATATTGGTA
>NW_026697175.1:0-37418 GCF_030435755.1 Ochotona princeps | reverse complement strand
CATGTTGGTGAAGGGCATATTGAAGACGGATCAGCCGAGTGGTTCTTGTTTCAGAATAACTCCATTTGGCTCACTAACTTCACACACATTCAGGCTTCCAAGCAGCTCTCAAGGAAACTCAGTTTTCACACTCTATGCTTAGTGCCCTTTGAGTGCATTATCTAGGAATGAACCTGGTATTGCATCACACACAAACGAATGCTCCACATGCGGGTTTAATATGCCATCAACTCCACATTCTCAGGCAACTTCATCGCCACAGCCATTTTCAGATAGCCCTCAATGCAAAGGCTCTAGACGCAAATATTGGTGTGAGAGCTAATTCAATCAAGGAAACACTGCATGTTGGTGAAGGGCATATTGAAGAAGAATCAGTCGAGTGGTTGTTGTGGGAGAACAACTCCATTTGGCTCACTAACTTCACACACCATCAGGCTTCCAAGCAGCTCTCAAGGAAACTCAGTTTTCACACTCTATGCTTCGTGCCCTCTAGTGCATTATCTAGGAATGAACCTGGTAGAGCATCTTACACAAACGAATGCTCCACATGCGGGTTTCACATGCCACCAACTCCACATTCTCAGGCAACTTCAGCGCCACAGCCGTTTTCAGATAGCCCTCAATGCAAAGCCTCCTGACGCAAATATTGGTGTGAGAGCTATTTCAATCAAGGAAACACTGCATGTTGGTGAAGGGCATATTGAAGAAGGATCAGCCAAGTGGTTCTTGTGGGAGAACAACTCCATTTGGCTCACTAACTTCACACACCATCAGGCTTCCAAGCAGCTCTCAAGGAAACTCAGTTTTCACACTCTATGCTTAGTGCCCTTTGAGTGAATAGGACTGAAATGAAGGTTGGTGAGCATCCCACACAAACGAATGCTGTACATGCAGGTTTCACATGAAACCAACTCCACATTCACAGGCAACTTCAGCGCCACAGCCGTTTTCAGATAGCCCTCAATGCAAAGACTCTGGACTCAAATATTGGTGTGAGAGATAATTCAATCAAGGAAACACTTCATGTTGGTGAATGGCATATTGAAGAAGGAGCATCCGAGTGGTTCTTGTGGGAGAACAACTCCATTTGGCTCACTAACTTCACACACCATCAGGCTTCCAAGCGGCTCTCAAGGAAACTCAGTTTTCACACTCTATGCTTAGTGCCCTTTGAGTGCATTATCTAGGAATGAACCTGGTAGAGCATCCCACACAAACGAATGCTCCACATGCGGGTTTCACATGCCACCAACTCCACATTCACAGGCAACTTCATCGCCACAGCCGTTTTCAGATAGCCCTCAATGCAAAGGCTCTAGACGCAAATATTGATGTGAGAGCTAATTCAATCAAGGAAACACTGCATGTTGGTGAAGGGCATATTGAAGAAGGATCAGCCGAGTGGTTCTTGTGGGAGAACAACTCCATTTGGATCACTAACTTCACACACCATCAGGCTTCCAAGCAGCTCTCAAGGAAACTCAGTTTTCACACTCTATGCTTAGTGCCCTTTGAGTGCCTTGGACTGAAATGAAGCTTGGAGAGCATCCCACACAAACGAATGCTCCACATGCGGGTTTCACATGCCACCAACTCCACATTCTCAGGCAACTTCAGCGCCACAGCCGTTTTCAGATAGCCCTCAATGCAAAGGCTCTAGACGCAAATATTGGTGTGAGAGCTAATTCAATCAAGGAAACACTGCATGTTGGTGAAGGGCATATTGAAGAAGGATCAGCCGAGTGGTTCTTGTGGGAGAACAACTCCATTTGGCTCACTAACTTCACACACCATCAGGCTTCCAAGCAGCTCTCAAGAAAACTCAGTTTTCACACTCTATGCTTAGTGCCCTTTGAGTGCATTATCTAGGAATGAACCTGGTAGAGCATCCCACACAAACGAATGCTCCACATGCGGGTTTCACATGACAGAAACTCCATATTCTCAGGCAACTTCAGCGCCACAGCCATATTCAGATAGCCCTCAATGCAAAGGCTCTAGACGCAAATATTGGTGTGAGAGCTAATTCAATCAAGGAAACACTGCATGTTGGTGAAGCGCATATTGAAGAAGGATCAGCCGAGTGGTTCTTGTGGGAGAACAACTCCATTTGGCTCCCCAACGTCACACACCATCAGGCTTCCAAGCAGCTCTCAAGGAAACTCAGTTTTCACACTCTATGCTTAGTGCCCTTTGAGTGCATTATCTAGGAATGAACCTGGTAGAGCATCCCACACAAACGAATGCTCCACATGCGGGTTTCATATGCCACCAACTCCACATTCACAGGCAACTTCAGCGCCACAGCCGTTTTCAGATAGCCCTCAATGCAATGGCTCTGGACGCAAATATTGGTGTGAGAGCTAATTCAATCAAGGAAACACTGCATGTTGGTGAAGGGCATATTGAAGAAGGATCAGCCGAGTTGTTCTTGTGCAAGAACAACTCCATTTGGCTCACTAACTTCACACACCATCAGGCTTCCAAGCAGCTCTCAAGGAAACTCAGTTTTCACACTCTAGGCTTAGTGCCCTTTGAGTGCCCAGGACTGAAATGGAGCTTGGTGAGCATCCCACACAAACGAATGCTCCACATGCGGGTTTCACATGCCACCAACTCCACATTCTCAGGCAACTTCAGCGCCACAGCCGTTTTCAGATAGCCCTCAATGCAAAGGCTCTAGATGCAAATATTGGTGTGAAAGCTAATTCAATCAAGGAAACACTGCATGTTGGTGAAGGGCATATTGAAGAAGGATCAGCCGAGTGGTTCTTGTGGGAGAACAACTCCATTTGGCTCACTAACTTCACACACCATCAGGCTTCCAAGCAGCTCTCAAGGAAACTCAGTTTTCACACTCTATGCTTAGTGCCCTTTGAGTGCCTAGGACTGAAATGAACCTGGTAGAGCATCCCACACAAACGAATGCTCCACATGCGGGTTTCACATGCCACCAACTCCACATTCTCAGGCAACTTCAGCGCCACAGCCGTTTTCAGATAGCCCTAAATGCAAAGGCTCTAGATGCAAATATTGGTGTGAGAGCTAATTCAATCAAGGAAACACTTTATGCTGGTGAAGGGCATATTAAAGAAGGATCAGCCGAGTGGTTCTTGTGGAAGAACAACTCCATTTGGCTCACTAACTTCACACACCATCAGGCTTCCAAGCAGCTCTCAAGGAAACTCAGTTTTCACACTCTATGCTTAGTGCCCTTTGAGTGCCTAGGACTGAAATGAACCTGGTAGAGCATCCCACACAAACAAATGCTCCACATGCGGGTTTCACATGCCACCAACTCCACATTCACAGGCAACTTCAGCGCCACAGCCGTTTTCAGATAGCCCTCAATGCAAAGGCTCTAGACGCAAATATTGGTGTGAGAGCTAATTCAATCAAGGAAACACTGCATGTTGGTGAAGGGCATATTGAAGAAGGATCAGCCGAGTGGTTCTTGTTTGAGAATAACTCCATTTGGCTCACTAACTTCACACACCATCAGGCTTCCAAGCAGCTCTCAAGGAAACTCAGTTTTCACACTCTATGCTTAGTGCCCTTTGAGTGCATTATCTAGGAATGAACCTGGTAGAGCATCCCACACAAACGAATGCTCCACATGCGGGTTTCATATGCCACCAACTCCACATTCACAGGCAACTTCAGCGCCACAGCCGTTTTCAGATAGCCCTCAATGCAAAGGCTCTAGACCCAAATATTGGTGTGAGAGCTAATTCAATCAAGGAAACACTGCATGTTGGTGAAGGGCATATTGAAGACGGATCAGCCGAGTGGTTCTTGTTTCAGAATAACTCCATTTGGCTCACTAACTTCACACACATTCAGGCTTCCAAGCAGCTCTCAAGGAAACTCAGTTTTCACACTCTATGCTTAGTGCCCTTTGAGTGCATTATCTAGGAATGAACCTGGTATTGCATCACACACAAACGAATGCTCCACATGCGGGTTTAATATGCCATCAACTCCACATTCTCAGGCAACTTCATCGCCACAGCCATTTTCAGATAGCCCTCAATGCAAAGGCTCTAGACGCAAATATTGGTGTGAGAGCTAATTCAATCAAGGAAACACTGCATGTTGGTGAAGGGCATATTGAAGAAGAATCAGTCGAGTGGTTGTTGTGGGAGAACAACTCCATTTGGCTCACTAACTTCACACACCATCAGGCTTCCAAGCAGCTCTCAAGGAAACTCAGTTTTCACACTCTATGCTTCGTGCCCTCTAGTGCATTATCTAGGAATGAAGCTGGTAGAGCATCTTACACAAACGAATGCTCCACATGCGGGTTTCACATGCCACCAACTCCACATTCTCAGGCAACTTCAGCGCCACAGCCGTTTTCAGATAGCCCTCAATGCAAAGCCTCCTGACGCAAATATTGGTGTGAGAGCTATTTCAATCAAGGAAACACTGCATGTTGGTGAAGGGCATATTGAAGAAGGATCAGCCAAGTGGTTCTTGTGGGAGAACAACTCCATTTGGCTCACTAACTTCACACACCATCAGGCTTCCAAGCAGCTCTCAAGGAAACTCAGTTTTCACACTCTATGCTTAGTGCCCTTTGAGTGAATAGGACTGAAATGAAGGTTGGTGAGCATCCCACACAAACGAATGCTGTACATGCAGGTTTCACATGAAACCAACTCCACATTCACAGGCAACTTCAGCGCCACAGCCGTTTTCAGATAGCCCTCAATGCAAAGACTCTGGACTCAAATATTGGTGTGAGAGATAATTCAATCAAGGAAACACTTCATGTTGGTGAATGGCATATTGAAGAAGGAGCATCCGAGTGGTTCTTGTGGGAGAACAACTCCATTTGGCTCACTAACTTCACACACCATCAGGCTTCCAAGCGGCTCTCAAGGAAACTCAGTTTTCACACTCTATGCTTAGTGCCCTTTGAGTGCATTATCTAGGAATGAACCTGGTAGAGCATCCCACACAAACGAATGCTCCACATGCGGGTTTCACATGCCACCAACTCCACATTCACAGGCAACTTCATCGCCACAGCCGTTTTCAGATAGCCCTCAATGCAAAGGCTCTAGACGCAAATATTGGTGTGAGAGCTAATTCAATCAAGGAAACACTGCATGTTGGTGAAGGGCATATTGAAGAAGGATCAGCCGAGTGGTTCTTGTGGGAGAACAACTCCATTTGGATCACTAACTTCACACACCATCAGGCTTCCAAGCAGCTCTCAAGGAAACTCAGTTTTCACACTCTATGCTTAGTGCCCTTTGAGTGCCTTGGACTGAAATGAAGCTTGGAGAGCATCCCACACAAACGAATGCTCCACATGCGGGTTTCACATGACAGAAACTCCATATTCTCAGGCAACTTCAGCGCCACAGCCATATTCAGATAGCCCTCAATGCAAAGGCTCTAGACGCAAATATTGGTGTGAGAGCTAATTCAATCAAGGAAACACTGCATGTTGGTGAAGCGCATATTGAAGAAGGATCAGCCGAGTGGTTCTTGTGGGAGAACAACTCCATTTGGCTCCCCAACGTCACACACCATCAGGCTTCCAAGCAGCTCTCAAGGAAACTCAGTTTTCACACTCTATGCTTAGTGCCCTTTGAGTGCATTATCTAGGAATGAACCTGGTAGAGCATCCCACACAAACGAATGCTCCACATGCGGGTTTCATATGCCACCAACTCCACATTCACAGGCAACTTCAGCGCCACAGCCGTTTTCAGATAGCCCTCAATGCAATGGCTCTGGACGCAAATATTGGTGTGAGAGCTAATTCAATCAAGGAAACACTGCATGTTGGTGAAGGGCATATTGAAGAAGGATCAGCCGAGTTGTTCTTGTGCAAGAACAACTCCATTTGGCTCACTAACTTCACACACCATCAGGCTTCCAAGCAGCTCTCAAGGAAACTCAGTTTTCACACTCTATGCTTAGTGCCCTTTGAGTGCCCAGGACTGAAATGGAGCTTGGTGAGCATCCCACACAAACGAATGCTCCACATGCGGGTTTCACATGCCACCAACTCCACATTCTCAGGCAACTTCAGCGCCACAGCCGTTTTCAGATAGCCCTCAATGCAAAGGCTCTAGATGCAAATATTGGTGTGAAAGCTAATTCAATCAAGGAAACACTGCATGTTGGTGAAGGGCATATTGAAGAAGGATCAGCCGAGTGGTTCTTGTGGGAGAACAACTCCATTTGGCTCACTAACTTCACACACCATCAGGCTTCCAAGCAGCTCTCAAGGAAACTCAGTTTTCACACTCTATGCTTAGTGCCCTTTGAGTGCCTAGGACTGAAATGAACCTGGTAGAGCATCCCACACAAACGAATGCTCCACATGCGGGTTTCACATGCCACCAACTCCACATTCTCAGGCAACTTCAGCGCCACAGCCGTTTTCAGATAGCCCTAAATGCAAAGGCTCTAGATGCAAATATTGGTGTGAGAGCTAATTCAATCAAGGAAACACAGCCTGCTGGTGAAGGGCATATTAAAGAAGGATCAGCCGAGTGGTTCTTGTGGAAGAACAACTCCATTTGGCTCACTAACGTCACACACCATCAGGCTTCCAAGCAGCTCTCAAGGAAACTCAGTTTTCACACTCTATGCTTAGTGCCCTTTGAGTGCCTAGGACTGAAATGAACCTGGTAGAGCATCCCACACAAACGAATGCTCCACATGCGGGTTTCACATGCCACCAACTCCACATTCTCAGGCAACTTCAGCGCCACAGCCGTTTTCAGATAGCCCCAAATGGAAAGGCTCTAGACGCAAATATTGGTGTGAGAGCTAATTCAATCAAGGAAACACTGCATGTTGGTGAAGGGCATATTGAAGAAGGATCAGCCGAGTGGTTCTTGTGGGAGAACAACTCCATTTGGCTCACTAACTTCACACACCATCAGGCTTCCAAGCAGCTCTCAAGAAAACTCTGTTTTCACACTCTATGCTTAGTGCCCTTTGAGTGCATTATCTAGGAATTAACCTGGTAGAGCATCCCACACAAACGAATGCTCCACATGCGGGTTTCACATGCCACCAACTCCACATTCTCAGGCAACTTCAGCGCCACAGCCGTTTTCAGATAGCCCTAAATGCAAAGGCTCTAGACGCAAATATTGGTGTGAGAGCTAATTCAATCAAGGAAACACAGCCTGTTGGTGAAGGGCATATTAAAGAAGGATCAGCCGAGTGGTTCTTGTGGAAGAACAACTCCATTTGGCTCACTAACTTCACACACCATCAGGCTTCCAAGCAGCTCTCAAGGAAACTCAGTTTTCACACTCTAGGCTTAGTGCTCTTTGAGTGCATTATCTAGGAATGAACCTGGTAGAGCATCCCACACAAACGAATGCTCCACATGCGGGTTTCACATGCCACCAACTCCACATTTTCAGGCAACTTCAGCGCCACAGCCGTTTTCAGATAGCCCTCAATGCAAAGGCTCTAGACGCAAATATTGGCGTGAGAGCTAATTCAATCAAGGAAACACTGCATGTTGGTGAAGGGTATATTGAAGAAGGATCAGCCGAGTGGTTCTTGTGGGAGAACAACTCCATTTGGCTCACTAACTTCACACACCATCAGGCTTCCAAGCAGCTCTCAAGGAAACTCTGTTTACACTCTATGCTTAGTGCCCTTTGAGTGCATTATCTAGAAATGAACCTGGTAGAGCATCCCACACAAACGAATGCTCCACATGCGGGTTTCACATGCCACCAACTCCACATTCTCAGGCAACTTCAGCGCCACAGCCGTTTTCAGATAGCCCTCAATGCAAAGGCTCTAGACGCAAATATTGTTGTGAGAGCTAATTCAATCAAGGAAACACTGCATGTTGGTGAAGGGCATATTGAAGAAGGATCAGCCGAGTGGTTCTTGTGGGAGAATAACTCCATTTGGCTCACTAACTTCACACACCATCAGGCTTCCAAGCAGCTCTCAAGGAAACTCAGTTTTCACACTCTAGGCTTAGTGCCCTTTGAGTGCCTAGGACTGAAATGAAGCTTGGTGATCATCCCACACAAACGAATGCTCCACATGCGGGTTTCACATGCCACCAACTCCACATTTTCAGGCAACTTCAGCGCCACAGCCGTTTTCAGATAACCCTCAATGCAAAGGCTCTAGACGCAAATATTGGTGTGAGAGCTAATTCAATCAAGGAAACACTGTATGTTGTTGAAGGGCATATTGAAGAAGGATCAGCCGAGTGGTTCTTGTGGGAGAACAACTCCATTTGGCTCACTAACTTCACACACCATCAGGCTTCCAAGCAGCTCTCAAGGAAACTCAGTTTTCACACTCTATGCTTAGTGCCCTTTGAGTGCATTATCTAGAAATGAACCTGGTAGAGCATCCCACACAAACGAATGCTCCACATGCGGGTTTCACATGCCACCAACTCCACATTCTCAGGCAACTTCAGCGCCACAGCCGTTTTCAGATAGCCCTCAATGCAAAGGCTCTAGATGCAAATATTGGTGTGAGAGTTAATTCAATCAAGGAAACACTGCATGTTGGTGAAGGGCATATTGAAGAAGGATCAGCCGAGTGGTTCTTGTGGGAGAATAACTCCATTTGGCTCACTAACTTCACACACCATCAGGCTTCCAAGCAGCTCTCAAGGAAACTCAGTTTTCACACTCTATGCTTAGAGCCCTTTGAGTGCCTAGGACTGAAATGAAGCTTGGTGATCATCCCACACAAACGAATGCTCCACATGCGGGTTTCACATGCCACCAACTCCACATTCACAGGCAACTTCAGCGCCACAGCCGTTTTCAGATAGCCCTCAATGCAAAGGCTCTAGATGCAAATATTGGTGTGAGAGCTAATTCAATCAAGGAAACACTGCATGTTGGTGAAGGGCATATTGAAGAAGGATCAGCCGAGTGGTTCTTGTTTGAGAATAACTCCATTTAGCTCACTAACTTCACACACCATCAGGCTTCCAAGCAGCTCTCAAGAAAACTCAGTTTTCACACTCTATGCTTAGTGCCCTTTGAGTGCATTATCTAGGAATGAACCTGGTAGAGCATCCCACACAAACGAATGCTCCACATGCGGGTTTCATATGCCACCAACTCCACATTCTCAGGCAACTTCAGCGCCACAGCCGTTTTCAGATAGCCCTCAATGCAATGGCTCTGGACACAAATATTGGTGTGAGAGCTAATTCAATCAAGGAAACACTTTATGTTGGTGAAGGGCATATTGAACAAGGATCAGCCGAGTGGTTCTTGAGGGAGAACAACTCCATTTGGCTCACTAACTTCACACACCATCAGGTTTCTAAGCAGCTCTCAAGAAAACCTAGTATTCACACTCTATGCTTAGTGCCCTTTGAGAGCCTAGGACTGAAATGAAGCTTGGTGAGCATCCCACACAAACGAATGCTCCACATGCGGGTTTCACATGCCACCAACTCCACATTCACAGGCAACTTCAGCGCCACAGCCGTTTTCAGATAGCCCTCAATGCAAAGGCTCTACACGCAAATATTGGTGTGAGAGATAATTCAATCAAAGAAATACTGCATGTTGGTGAACGGCATATAAAAGAAGAATCAGCCGAGTGGTTCTTGTGGGAGAACAACTCCATTTGGCTCACTAACTTCACACACCCATCAGGCTTCCAAGCAGCTCTCAAGGAAACTCTGTTTACACACTCTAGGCTTAGTGCCCTTTGAGTGCATTATCTAGAAATGAACCTGGTAGAGCATCCCACACAAACGAATGCTGCACATGCGGGTTTCACATGCCACCAACTCCACATTCACAGGCAAATTCAGCGCCACAGCCGTTTTCAGATAGCCCTCAATGCAAAGGCTCTACACGCAAATATTTGTGTGAGAGCTGATTGAATCAAAGAAATACTGCATGTTGGTGAAGGGCATATTGAAGAAGGATCAGCCGAGTGGTTCTTGTGGGAGAACAACTCCATTTGGCTCACTAACTTCACACACCATCAAGCTTCTCAGCAGCTCTCAAGGAAACTCAGTTTTCACACTCTATGCTTAGTGCCCTTTGAGTGCATTATCTAGGAATGAACCTGGTAGAGCATCCCACACAAACGAATGCTCCACATGCGGGTTACACATGCCACCAACTCCACATTCACAGGCAACTTCAGCTCCACAGCCGTTTTCAGATAGCCCTCAATGCAAAGGCTCTAGACGCAAATATTGGTGTGAGAGCTGATTCAATCAAGGAAACACTGCATGTTGGTGAAGGGCATATTGAAGAAGGATCAGCCGAGTGGTTCTTGTTTGAGAATAAGTCCATTTGGCTCACTAACTTCACACACCATCAGGCTTCCAAGCAGCTCTCAAGGAAACTCAGTTTTCACACTCTAGGCTTAGTGCCCTTTGAGTGCCTAGGACTGAAATGAAGCTTGGTAGAGCATCCCACACAAACGAATGCTCCACATGCGGGTTTCACATGCCACCAACTCCACATTCTCAGGCAACCTCAGCGCCACAGCCGTTTTCAGAGAGTCCTCAATGCAAAGGCTCTAGATGCAAGTATTGTTCTGAGAGCTAATTCAATCAAGGAAACACAGCCTGTTTGTGAAGGGCATATTGAAGAAGGATCAGCCGAGTGGTTCTTGTGGGAGAATAACTCCATTTGGCTCACTAACTTCACACACCATCAGGCTTCCAAGCAGCTCTCAAGGAAACTCAGTTTTCACACTCTATGCTTAGTGCCCTTTGAGTGCCTAGGACTGAAATGAAGCTTGGTGAGCATCCCACACAAATGAATGCTCCACATGCGGGTTTCACATGCCACCAACTCCACATTAACAGGCAACTTCAGTGCCACAGCCGTTTTCAGATAGCCCTCAATGCAAAGGCTCTAGACGCAAATATTGGTGTGAGAGCTAATTCAATCAAGGAAACGCTGCATGTTGGTGAAGGGCATATTGAAGAAGGATCAGCCGAGTGGTTCTTGTGAGAGAACAACTCCATTTGGCTCACTAACTTCACACACCATCAGGCTTCCAAGCAGCTCTCAAGGAAACTCTGTTTACACACTCTAGGCTTAGTGCCCTTTGAGTGCATTATCTAGGGTTGAACCTGGTAGAGCATCCCACACAAATGAATGCTCCACATGCGGGTTTCACATGCCACCAACTCCACATTCTCAGGCAACCTCAGCGCCACAGCCGTTTTCAGAGAGTCCTCAATGCAAAGGCTCTAGATGCAAGTATTGTTCTGAGAGCTAATTCAATCAAGGAAACACAGCCTGTTTGTGAAGGGCATATTGAAGAAGGATCAGCCGAGTGGTTCTTGTGGGAGAATAACTCCATTTGGCTCACTAACTTCACACACCATCAGGCTTCCAAGCAGCTCTCAAGGAAACTCAGTTTTCACACTCTATGCTTAGTGCCCTTTGAGTGCCTAGGACTGAAATGAAGCTTGGTGAGAATCCCACACAAACGAATGCTCCACATGCGGGTTTCACATGCAACCAACTCCACATTCACAGGCAACTTCAGCGCCACAGCCGTTTTCAGATAGCCCTCAATGCAAAGGCTCTAGACGCAAATATTGGTGTGAGAGCTGATTCAATCAAGGAAACACTGCATGTTGGTGAAGGGCATATTGAAGAAGGATCAGCCGAGTGGTTCTTGTGGGAGAACAACTCCATTTGGCTCACTAACTTCACACACCATCAGGCTTCCAAGCAGCTCTCAAGGAAACTCAGTTTTCACACTCTATGCTTAGTGCCCTTTGAGTGCATTATCTAGGAAAGAACCTGGTAGAGCATACCACAAAAACGAATGCTCCACATGCGGGTTTCACATGCCACCAACTCCACATTCACAGGCAACTTCAGCGCCACAGCCGTTTTCAGATAGCCCTCAATGCAATGGTTCTGGACGCAAATATTGATGTGAGAGCTAATTCAATCAAGGAAACACTTTATGTTGGTGAAGGGCATATTGAAGAAGGATTAGCCCAGTGGTTCTTGTGGGAGAACAACTCCATTTGGCTCACTAACTTCACACACCATCAGGCTTTCAAGCAGCTCTCAATGAAACTCAGTTTTCACACTCTATGCTTAGTGCCCTTTGAGTGCCTAGGACTGAAATGATGCTTCGAGAGCATCCCACACAAACGAATGCTCCACATGCGGGTTTCACATGCCACCAACTCCACATTCACAGGCAACTTCAGCGCCACAGCCGTTTTCAGATAGCCCTCAATGCAAAGGCTCTAGACGCAAATATTGGTGTGAGAGCTAATTCAATCAAGGAAACACTGCATGTTTGTGAAGGGCATATTGAAGAAGGATCAGCCGAGTGGTTCTTGTGGGAGAACAACTCCATTTGGCTCACTAACTTCACACACCATCAGGCTTCCAAGCAGCTCTCAAGGAAACTCAGTTTTCACACTCTATGCTTAGTGCCCTTTGAGTGCCTAGGACTGAAATGAAGCTTGGTGAGCATCCCACACAAACGAATGCTCCACATGCGGGTTTCACATGCCACCAACTCCACATTCACAGGCAACTTCAGCGCCACAGCCGTTTTCAGATAGCCCTCAATGCAAAGGCTCTAGATGCAAATATTGGTGTGAGAGCTAATTCAATCAAGGAAACACTGCATGTTGGTGAAGGGCATATTGAAGAAGGATCAGCCGAGTGGTTCTTGTGGGAGAACAACTCCATTTGGCTCACTAACTTCACACACCATCAGGCTTCCTAGCAGCTCTCAAGGAAACTCAGTTTTCACACTCTAGGCTTAGTGCCCTCTGAGTGCCTAGGACTGAAATGAAGCTTGGTGAGCATCCCACACAAACGAATGCTCTACATGCAGGTTTCACATGCCACCAACTCCACATACTCAGGCAACTTCAGCGCCACAGCCGTTTTCAGATAGCCCTCAATGCAATGGCTCTGGACGCAAATATTGGTGTGAGAGCTAATTCAATCAAGGAAACACTTCATGTTGGTGAAGGGCATATTGAAGAAGGATCAGCCGAGTGGTTCTTGTGGGAGAACAACTCCATTTGGTTCAATAACTTCACACACCATCAGGCTTCCAAGCAGCTCTCAAGGAAACTCAGTTTTCACACTCTATGCTTAGTGCCCTTTGAGTGCCTAGGACTGAAATGATGCTTCGTGAGCATCCCACACAAACAAATGCTCCACATGCGGGTTTCACATGCCACCAACTCCACATTCACAGGCAACTTCAGCGCCACAGCCGTTTTCAGACAGCCCTCAATGCAAAGGCTCTAGACGCAAATATTGGTGTGAGAGCTAATTCAATCAAGGAAACACTGCATGTTGGTGAAGGGCATATTGAAGAAGGATCAGCCGAGTGGTTCTTGTGGGAGAACAACTCCATTTGGCTCACTAACTTCACACACCATCAGGCTTCCAAGCAGCTCTCAAGGAAACTCAGTTTTCACACTCTAGGCTTAGTGCCCTTTGAGTGCATTATCTAGGAATGAACCTGGTAGAGCATCCCACACAAACGAATGCTCCACATGCGGGTTTCACATGCCACCAACTCCACATTCTCAGGCAACTTCAGCGCCACAGCCGTTTTCAGATAGCCCTCAATGCAAAGGCTCTAGATGCAAATATTGGTGTGAGAGCTAATTCAATCAAGGAAACACTGCATGTTGGTGAAGGGCATATTGAAGAAGGATCAGCCGAGTGGTTCTTGTGGGAGAACAACTCCATTTGGCTCTCTAACTTCACACACCATCAGGCTTCCAAGCAGCTCTCAAGGAAACTCAGTTTTCACACTCTATGCTTAGTGCCCTTTGAGTGCCTAGGACTGAAATGAAGCCTGGTGAGCATCCCACACAAACGAATGCTCCACATGCGGGTTTCACATGCCACCAACTCCACATTCTCAGGCAACTTCAGCGCCACAGCTGTTTTCAGATAGCCCTCAATGCAAAGGCTCTAGACGCAAATATTGGTGTGAGAGCTAATTCAATCAAGGAAACACTTCATGTTGATGAAGGGCATATTGAAGAAGGATCAGCCGAGTGGTTCTTGGGGAGAACAACTCCATTTGGTTCACTAACTTCACACACCATCAGGCTTCCAAGCAGCTCTCAAGGAAACTCAGTTTTCACACTCTATGCTTAGTGCCCTTTGAGTGCATTATCTAGAAATGAACCTGGTAGAGCATCCCACACAAACGAATGCTCCACATGCGGGTTTCACATGGCACCAACTCCACATTCTCAGGCAACTTCAGCGCCACAGCCGTTTTCAGATAGCCCTCAATGCAAAGGCTCTAGACGCAAATATTGGTGTGAGAGTTGATTCAATCAAGGAAACACTGCATGTTGGTGAAGGGCATATTGAAGAAGGATCAGCCGAGTGGTTCTTGTGGGAGAACAACTCCATTTGGCTCACTAACTTCACACACCATCAGGCTTCCAAGCAGCTCTCAAGGAAACTCAGTTTTCACACTCTATGCTTAGTGCCCTTTGAGTGCATTATCTAGGAAAGAACCTGGTAGAGCATACCACAAAAACGAATGCTCCACATGCGGGTTTCACATGCCACCAACTCCACATTCACAGGCAACTTCAGCGCCACAGCCGTTTTCAGATAGCCCTCAATGCAATGGTTCTGGACGCAAATATTGATGTGAGAGCTAATTCAATCAAGGAAACACTTTATGTTGGTGAAGGGGCATATTGAAGAAGGATTAGCCCAGTGGTTCTTGTGGGAGAACAACTCCATTTGGCTCACTAACTTCACACACCATCAGGCTTTCAAGCAGCTCTCAAGGAAACTCAGTTTTCACACTCTATGCTTAGTGCCCTTTGAGTGCCTAGGACTGAAATGATGCTTCGAGAGCATCCCACACAAACGAATGCTCCACATGCGGGTTTCACATGCCACCAACTCCACATTCACAGGCAACTTCAGCGCCACAGCCGTTTTCAGATAGCCCTCAATGCAAAGGCTCTAGACGCAAATATTGGTGTGAGAGCTAATTCAATCAAGGAAACACTGCATGTTGGTGAAGGGCATATTGAAGAAGGATCAGCCGAGTGGTTCTTGTGGGAGAACAACTCCATTTGGCTCACTAACTTCACACACCATCAGGCTTCCAAGCAGCTCTCAAGGAAACTCAGTTTTCACACTCTATGCTTAGTGCCCTTTGAGTGCCTAGGACTGAAATGAAGCTTGGTGAGCATCCCACACAAACGAATGCTCCACATGCGGGTTTCACATGCCACCAACTCCACATTCACAGGCAACTTCAGCGCCACAGCCGTTTTCAGATAGCCCTCAATGCAAAGGCTCTAGATGCAAATATTGGTGTGAGAGCTAATTCAATCAAGGAAACACTGCATGTTTGTGAAGGGCATATTGAAGAAGGATCAGCCGAGTGGTTCTTGTGGGAGAACAACTCCATTTGGCTCACTAACTTCACACACCATCAGGCTTCCAAGCAGCTCTCAAGGAAACTCAGTGTTCACACTCTATGCTTAGTGTCCTTTGAGTGCTTTATCTAGGAATGAACCTGGTAGAGCATCCCACACAAACGAATGCTCCACATGCGGGTTTCACATGCCACCAACTCCACATTCTCAGGCAACTTCAGCGCCAAAGCCGTTTTCAGATAGCCCTCAATGCAATGGCTCTAGACGCAAATATTGGTGTGAGAGCTAATTCAATCAAGGAAACACTGCATGTTGGTGAAGGGCATATTGAAGAAGGATCAGCTGAGTGGTTCTTGTGGGAGAACAACTCCATTTGGCTCTCTAACTTCACACACCATCAGGCTTCCAAGCAGCTCTCAAGGAAACTCAGTTTTCACACTCTAGGCTTAGTGCCCTCTGAGTGCCTAGGACTGAAATGAAGCTTGGTGAGCATCCCACACAAACGAATGCTCTACATGCAAGTTTCACATGCCACCAACTCCACATACTCAGGCAACTTCAGCGCCACAGCCGTTTTCAGATAGCCCTCAATGCAATGGCTCTGGACGCAAATATTGGTGTGAGAGCTAATTCAATCAAGGAAACACTGCATGTTGGTGAAGGGCATATTGAAGAAGGATCAGCCGAGTGGTTCTTGTGGGAGAACAACTCCATTTGGCTCACTAACTTCACACACCATCAGGCTTCCAAGCAGCTCTCAAGGAAACTCAGTTTTCACACTCTAGGCTTAGTGCCCTTTGAGTGCATTATCTAGGAATGAACCTGGTAGAGCATCCCACACAAACGAATGCTCCACATGCGGGTTTCACATGCCACCAACTCCACATTCTCAGGCAACTTCAGCGCCACAGCCGTTTTCAGATAGCCCTCAATGCAATGGCTCTGGACGCAAATATTGGTGTGAGAGCTAATTCAATCAAGGAAACACTTCATGTTGGTGAAGGGCATATTGAAGAAGGATCAGCCGAGTGGTTCTTGTGGGAGAACAACTCCATTTGGTTCAATAACTTCACACACCATCAGGCTTCCAAGCAGCTCTCAAGGAAACTCAGTTTTCACACTCTATGCTTAGTGCCCTTTGAGTGCCTAGGACTGAAATGAATCTTGGTGAGCATCCCACACAAACGAATGCTCCACATGCGGGTTTCACATGCCACCAACTCCACATTCACAGGCAACTTCAGCGCCACAGCCGTTTTCAGATAGCCCTCAATGCAAAGGCTCTAGACGCAAATATTGGTGTGAGAGCTAATTCAATCAAGGAAACACTGCATGTTGGTGAAGGGCATATTGAAGAAGGATCAGCCGAGTGGTTCTTGTGGGAGAACAACTCCATTTGGCTCACTAACTTCACACACCATCAGGCTTCCAAGCAGCTCTCAAGGAAACTCAGTTTTCACACTCTATGCTTAGTGCCCTTTGAGTGCATTATCTAGGAATGAACGTGGTAGAGCATCCCACACAAACGAATGCTCCACATGCGGGTTTCACATGACACCAACTCCACATTCACAGCCAACTTCAGCGCCACAGCCGTTTTCAGATAGCCCTCAATGCAAAGGCTCTAGATGCAAATATTGGTGTGAGAGCTAATTCAATCAAGGAAACACTGCATGTTGGTGAAGGGCATATTGAAGAAGGATCAGCCGAGTGGTTCTTGTGGGAGAACAACTCCATTTGGCTCTCTAACGTCACACAGCATCAGGCTTCCAAGCAGCTCTCAAGGAAACTCAGTTTTCACACTCTATGCTTAGTGCCCTTTGAGTGCCTAGGACTGAAATGAAGCCTGGTGAGCATCCCACACAAACGAATGCTCCACATGCGGGTTTCACATGCCACCAACTCCACATTCTCAGGCAACTTCAGCGCCACAGCCGTTTTCAGATAGCCCTCAATGCAAAGGCTCTAGACGCAAATATTGGTGTGAGAGCTGATTCAATCAAGGAAACACTGCATGTTGGTGAAGGGCATATTGAAGAAGGATCAGCCGAGTGGTTCTTGTGGGAGAACAACTCCATTTGGCTCACTAACTTCACACACTATCAGGCTTCCAAGCAGCTCTCAAGGAAACTCAGTTTTCACACTCTATGCTTAGTGCCCTTTGAGTGCATTATCTAGGAATGAACCTGGTAGAGCATCCCACACAAACGAATGCTCCACATGCGGGTTTCACATGCCACCAACTCCACATTCTCAGGCAACTTCAGCGCCACAGCCGTTTTCAGATAGCCCTCAATGCAATGGCTCTAGACGCAAATATTGGTGTGAGAGCTAATTCAATCAAGGAAACACTGCATGTTGGTGAAGGGCATATTGAAGAAGGATCAGCCGAGTGGTTCTTGTGGGAGAACAACTCCATTTGGCTCACTAACTTCACACAGCATCAGGCTTCCAAGCAGCTCTCAAGGAAACTCAGTTTTCACACTCTATGCTTAGTGCCCTTTGAGTGCCTAGGACTGAAATGAAGCTTGGTGAGCATCCCACACAAACGAATGCTCCACATGCGGGTTTCACATGCCACCAACTCCACATTCTCAGGCAACTTCAGCGCCACAGCCGTTTTCAGATAGCCCTCAATGCAAAGGCTCTAGATGCAAATATTGGTGTGAGAGCTAATTCAATCAAGGAAACACTGCATGTTGGTGAAAGGCATATTGAAGAAGGATCAGCCGAGTGGTTCTTGTGGGAGAACAACTCCATTTGGCTCACTAACTTCACACAGCATCAGGCTTCCAAGCAGCTCTCAAGGAAACTCAGTTTTCACACTCTATGCTTAGAGCCCTTTGAGTGCCTAGGACTGAAATGAATCTTGGAGAGCATCCCACACAAACGAATGCTCCACATGCGGGTTTCACATGCCATCATCTCCACATTCTCAGGCAACTTCAGCGCCACAGCCGTTTTCAGATAGCCCTCAATGCAAAGGCTCTACACGCAAATATTGGTGTGAGAGCTAATTCAATCAAGGAAACACTGCATGTTGGTGAAGGGCATATTGAAGAAGGATCAGCCGAGTGGTTCTTGTGGGAGAACAACTCCATTTGGCTCACTGACTTCACACACCATCAGGCTTCCAAGCAGCTCTCAAGGAAACTCAGTTTTCACACTCTATGCTTAGTGCCCTTTAGTGCATTATCTAGGAATGAACCTGGTAGAGCATCCCACACAAACGAATGCTCCACATGCGGGTTTCACATGCCACCAACTCCACAGTCTCAGGCAACTTCAGCGCCACAGCCGTATTCAGATAGCCCTCAATGCAAAGTCTCTAGACGCAAATATTGGTGTGAGAGCTAATTCAATCAAGGAAACACTGCATGTTGGTGAAGGGCATAATGAAGAAGGATCAGCCGAGTGGTTCTTGTGGAAGAACTACTCCATTTGGCTCACTAACTTCACACACCATCAGGCTTCCAAGCAGCTCTCAAGGAAACTCAGTGTTCACACTCTATGCTTAGTGTCCTTTGAGTGCTTTATCTAGGAATGAACCTGGTAGAGCATCCCACACAAACGAATGCTCCACATGCGGGTTTCACATGCCACCAACTCCACATTCAGGCAACTTCAGGGCCAAAGCCGTTTTCAGATAGCCCTCAATGCAATGGCTCTAGACGCAAATATTGGTGGGAGAGCTAATTCAATCAAGGAAACACTGCATGTTGGTGAAGGGCATATTGATGAAGGATCAGCTGAGTGGTTCTTGTGGGAGAACAACTCCATTTGGCTCACTAACTTCACACACCATCAGGCTTCCAAGCAGCTCTCAAGGAAACTCAGTTTTCACACTCTATGCTTAGTGCCCTTTGAGTGCCTAGGACTGAAATGAAGCTTGGTGAGCATCCCACACAAACGAATGCTCTCCATGCAGGTTTCACATGCCACCAACTCCACATGCTCAGGCAACTTCAGCGCCACAGCCGTTTTCAGATAGCCCTCAATGCAATGGCTCTGGACGCAAATATTGGTGTGAGAGCTAATTCAATCAAGGAAACACTTCATGTTGGTGAAGGGCATATTGAAGAAGGATCAGCCGAGTGGTTCTTGTGGGAGAACAACTCCATTTGGTTCAATAACTTCACACACCATCAGGCTTCCAAGCAGCTCTCAAGGAAACTCAGTTTTCACACTCTATGCTTAGTGCCCTTTGAGTGCATTATCTAGGAATGAACCTGGTAGAGCATCCCACACAAACGAATGCTCCACATGCGGGTTTCACATGCCACCAACTCCACATTCTCAGGCAACTTCAGCGCCACAGCCGTTTTCAGATAGCCCTCAATGCAATGGCTCTAGACGCAAATATTGGTGTGAGAGCTAATTCAATCAAGGAAACACTGCATGTTGGTGAAGGGCATATTGAAGAAGGATCAGCCGAGTGGTTCTTGTGGGAGAACAACTCCATTTGGCTCACTAACTTCACACAGCATCAGGCTTCCAAGCAGCTCTCAAGGAAACTCAGTTTTCACACTCTATGCTTAGTGCCCTTTGAGTGCCTAGGACTGAAATGAAGCTTGGTGAGCATCCCACACAAACGAATGCTCCACATGCGGGTTTCACATGCCACCAACTCCACATTCTCAGGCAACTTCAGCGCCACAGCCGTTTTCAGATAGCCCTCAATGCAAAGGCTCTAGATGCAAATATTGGTGTGAGAGCTAATTCAATCAAGGAAACACTGCATGTTGGTGAAAGGCATATTGAAGAAGGATCAGCCGAGTGGTTCTTGTGGGAGAACAACTCCATTTGGCTCACTAACTTCACACAGCATCAGGCTTCCAAGCAGCTCTCAAGGAAACTCAGTTTTCACACTCTATGCTTAGTGCCCTTTGAGTGCCTAGGACTGAAATGAATCTTGGAGAGCATCCCACACAAACGAATGCTCCACATGCGGGTTTCACATGCCACCAACTCCACAGTCTCAGGCAACTTCAGCGCCACAGCCGTATTCAGATAGCCCTCAATGCAAAGTCTCTAGACGCAAATATTGGTGTGAGAGCTAATTCAATCAAGGAAACACTGCATGTTGGTGAAGGGCATATTGAAGACGGATCAGCCGAGTGGTTCTTGTGGAAGAACTACTCCATTTGGCTCACTAACTTCACACACATTCAGGCTTCCAAGCAGCTCTCAAGGAAACTCAGTTTTCACACTCTATGCTTAGTGCCCTTTGAGTGCATTATCTAGGAATGAACCTGGTATTGCATCCCACACAAACGAATGCTCCACATGCGGGTTTAATATGCCACCAACTCCACATTCTCAGGCAACTTCATCGCCAGAGCCGTTTTCAGATAGCCCTCAATGCAAAGGCTCTGGACTCAAATATTGGTGTGAGAGCTAATTCAATCAAGGAAACACTGCATGTTGGTGAAGGGCATATTGAAGAAGGAGCATCCGAGTGGTTCTTGTGGGAGAACAACTCCATTTGGCTCACTAACTTCACACACCATCAGGCTTCCAAGCGGCTCTCAAGGAAACTCAGTTTTCACACTCTATGCTTAGTGCACTTTAGTGCATTATCTAGGAATGAACCTTGTAGAGCATCCCACACAAACGAATGCTCCACATGCAGGTTTCACATGCCACCAATTCCACATTCTCAGGCAACTTCAGCGCCACAGCCGTTTTCAGATAGCCCTCAATGCAAAGGCTCTAGACGCAAATATTGGTGTGAGGGCTAATTCAATCAAGGAAACACTGCATGTTGGTGAAGGGCATATTGAAGAAGGATCAGCCGAGTGGTTCTTGTGGGAGAACAACTCCATTTGGCTCACTAACTTCACACACCATCAGGCTTCCAAGCAGCTCTCAAGGAAACTCTATTTTCACACTCTATGCTTAGTGCCCTTTGAGTGCCTAGGACTGAAATGAAACTTGGTGAGCATCCCACACAAACGAATGCTCCACATGCGGGTTTCACATGCCACCAACTCCACATTCACAGGCAACATCAGCGCCTCAGCCATTTTCAGATAGCCCTCAATGCAAAGGCTCTAGACGCAAATATTGGTGTGAGAGCTAATTCAATCAAGGAAACACTGCATGTTGGTGAAGGGCATAATGAACAAGGATCAGCCGAGTGGTTCTTTTGGGAGAACAACTCCATTTGGCTCACTAACTTCACACACCATCAGGCTTCCAAGCAGCTCTCAAGGAATCTCAGTTTTCACACTCTATGCTTCGTGCCCTCTAGTGCATTATCTAGGAATGAACGTGGTAGAGCATCCTACACAAACGAATGCTCCACATGCGGGTTTCACATGCCACCAACTCCACATTCTCAGGCAACTTCAGCGCTTCAGCCGTTTTCAGATAGCCCTCAATGCAAAGGCTCTAGACGCAAATATTGGTGTGAGAGCTATTTCAATCAAGGAAACACTGCATGTTGGTGAAGGGCATATTGAAGAAGGATCAGCCGAGTGGTTCTTGTGGGAGAACAACTCCAATTGGCTCACTAACTTCACACACCATCAGGCTTCCAAGCAGCTCTCCAGGAAACTCAGTTTTCACACTCTATGCTTAGTGCACTTTAGTGCATTATCTAGGAAAGAACCTGGTAGAGCATTCCACACAAACGAATGCTCCACATGCGGGTTTCATATGTTACCAACTCCACATTCACAGGCAACTTCAGCGCCACAGCCGTTTTCAGATAGCCCTCAATGCAAAGGCTCTAGACGCAAATATTGGTGTGAGAGCTATTTCAATCAAGGAAACACTGCATGTTGGTGAAGGGCATATTGAAGAAGGATCAGCCGAGTGGTTCTTCTGGGAGAACAACTCCATTTGGCTCACTAACTTCACATACCATCAGGCTTCCAAGCAGCTCTCAAGGAAACTCAGGTTTCACACTCTATGCTTAGTGCCCTTTGAGTGAATAGGACTGAAATGAAGCTTGGTGAGCATCCCACACAAACGAATGCTCTACATGCAGGTTTCACATGACACCAACTCCACATTCACAGGCAACTTCAGCGCCACAGCCGTTTTCAGATAGCCCTCAATGCAAAGGCTCTGGACTCAAATATTGGTGTGAGAGCTAATTCAATCAAGGAAACACTTCATGTTGGTGAATGGCATATTGAAGAAGGAGCATCCGAGTGGTTCTTGTGGGAGAACAACTCCATTTGGCTCACTAACTTCACACACCATCAGGCTTCCAAGCAGCTCTCAAGGAAACTCAGTTTTCACACTCTAGGCTTAGTGCCCTTTGAGTGCATTATCTAGAAATGAACCTGGTAGAGCATCCCACACAAACGAATGCTCCACATGCGGGTTTCACATGCCACCAACTCCACATTCTCAGGCAACTTCAGCGCCACAGCCGTTTTCAGATAGCCCTCAATGCAAAGGCTCTAGATGCAAATATTGGTGTAAGAGCTAATTCAATCAAGGAAACACTGCATGTTGGTGAAGGGCATATTGAAGAAGGATCAGCCGAGTGGTTCTTGTGGGAGAATAACTCCATTTGGCTCACTAACTTCACACACCATTAGGCTTCCAAGCAGCTCTCAAGGAAACTCAGTTTTCACACTCTATGCTTAGTGCCCTTTGAGTGCCTAGGACTGAAATGAAGCTTGGTGATCATCCCACACAAACGAATGCTCCACATGCGGGTTTCACATGCCACCAACTCCACATTCACAGGCAACTTCAGCGCCACAGCCGTTTTCAGATAGCCCTCAATGCAAAGGCTCTAGATGCAAATATTGGTGTGATGATAATTCAATCAAGGAAACACTGTATGTTGGGTGAAAGCCATATTGAAGAAGGATCAGCCGAGTGGTTCTTGTGGGAGAACAACTCCATTTGGCTCACTAACTTCACACACCATCAGGCTTCCAAGCAGCTCTCAAGGAAACTCAGTTTTCACACTCTAGGCTTAGTGCCCTTTGAGTGCCTAGGACTGAAATGAAGCGTGGTGAGCATCCCACACAAACGAATGCTCCACATGCGGGTTTCACATGCCACCAACTCCACATTCTCAGGCAACTTCAGCGCTTCAGCCGTTTTCAGATAGCCCTCAATGCAAAGGCTCTAGACGCAAATATTGGTGTGAGAGCTATTTCAATCAAGGAAACACTGCATGTTGGTGAAGGGCATATTGAAGAAGGATCAGCCGAGTGGTTCTTGTGGGAGAACAACTCCAATTGGCTCACTAACTTCACACACCATCAGGCTTCCAAGCAGCTCTCCAGGAAACTCAGTTTTCACACTCTATGCTTAGTGCACTTTAGTGCATTATCTAGGAAAGAACCTGGTAGAGCATTCCACACAAACGAATGCTCCACATGCGGGTTTCATATGTTACCAACTCCACATTCACAGGCAACTTCAGCGCCACAGCCGTTTTCAGATAGCCCTCAATGCAAAGGCTCTAGACGCAAATATTGGTGTGAGAGCTATTTCAATCAAGGAAACACTGCATGTTGGTGAAGGGCATATTGAAGACGGATCAGCCAAGTGGTTCTTGTGGGAGAACAACTCCATTTGGCTCACTAACTTCACACACCATCAGGCTTCCAAGCAGCTCTCAAGGAAACTCAGGTTTCACACTCTATGCTTAGTGCCCTTTGAGTGAATAGGACTGAAATGAAGCTTGGTGAGCATCCCACACAAACGAATGCTCTACATGCAGGTTTCACATGACACCAACTCCACATTCACAGGCAACTTCAGCGCCACAGCCGTTTTCAGATAGCCCTCAATGCAAAGGCTCTGGACTCAAATATTGGTGTGAGAGCTAATTCAATCAAGGAAACACTTCATGTTGGTGAATGGCATATTGAAGAAGGAGCATCCGAGTGGTTCTTGTGGGAGAACAACTCCATTTGGCTCACTAACTTCACACACCATCAGGCTTCCAAGCAGCTCTCAAGGAAACTCAGTTTTCACACTCTAGGCTTAGTGCCCTTTGAGTGCATTATCTAGAAATGAACCTGGTAGAGCATCCCACACAAACGAATGCTCCACATGCGGATTTCACATGCCACCAACTCCACATTCTCAGGCAACTTCAGCGCCACAGCCGTTTTCAGATAGCCCTCAATGCAAAGGCTCTAGATGCAAATATTGGTGTAAGAGCTAATTCAATCAAGGAAACACTGCATGTTGGTGAAGGGCATATTGAAGAAGGATCAGCCGAGTGGTTCTTGTGGGAGAATAACTCCATTTGGCTCACTAACTTCACACACCATTAGGCTTCCAAGCAGCTCTCAAGGAAACTCAGTTTTCACACTCTATGCTTAGTGCCCTTTGAGTGCCTAGGACTGAAATGAAGCTTGGTGATCATCCCACACAAACGAATGCTCCACATGCGGGTTTCACATGCCACCAACTCCACATTCACAGGCAACTTCAGCGCCACAGCCGTTTTCAGATAGCCCTCAATGCAAAGGCTCTAGATGCAAATATTGGTGTGAGAGATAATTCAATCAAGGAAACACTGTATGTTGGTGAAAGCCATATTGAAGAAGGATCAGCCGAGTGGTTCTTGTGGGAGAACAACTCCATTTGGCTCACTAACTTCACACACCATCAGGCTTCCAAGCAGCTCTCAACGAAACTCAGTTTTCACACTCTAGGCTTAGTGCCCTTTGAGTGCCTAGGACTGAAATGAAGCGTGGTGAGCATCCCACACAAACGAATGCTCCACATGCGGGTTTCACATGCCACCAACTCCACATTCTCAGGCAACTTCAGTGCCACAGCCGTTTTCAGATAGCCCCCAAATGGAAAGGCTCTAGACGCAAATATTGGTGTGAGAGCTAATTCAATCAAGGAAACACTGCATGTTGGTGAAGGGCATATTGAAGAAGGATCAGCCGAGTGGTTCTTGTTGGAGAACAACTCCATTTGGGCTCACTAACTTCACACACCATCAGGCTTCCAAGCAGCTCTCAAGAAAACTCAGTTTTCACACTCTATGTTTAGTGCCCTTTGAGTGCATTATCTAGGAATGAACCTGGTAGAGCATCCCACACAAACGAATGCTCCACATGCGGATTTTCTTATGCCACCAACTCCACATTCTCAGGCAACTTCAGCGCCACAGCCATTTTCAGATAGCCCTCAAAGCAAAGGCTCTGGACACAAATATTGGTGTGAGAGCTAATTCAATCAAGGAAACACTTTATGTTGGTGAAGGGCATATTGAAGAAGGATCAGCCGAGTGGTTCTTGTGGGAGAACAACTCCATTTGGCTCACTAACTTCACACACCATCAGGCTTCCAAGCAGCTCTCAAGGAAACTCAGTTTTCACACTCTATGCTTAGTGTCCTTTGAGTGCCTAGGACTGAAATGAAGCTTGGTGAGCATCCCACACAAACGAATGCTCCACATGCGGGTTTCACATGCCACCAACTCCACATTCACAGGCAACTTCAGCGCCACAGCCGTTTTCAGATAGCCCTCAATGCAAAGGCTCTAGATGCAAATATTGGTGTGAGAGCTAATTCAATCAAGGAAACACTGCATGTTGGTGAAAGGCATATTGAAGAAGGATCAGCCGAGTGGTTCTTGTGGGAGAACAACTCCATTTGGCTCACTAACTTCACATACCATCAGGCTTCCAAGCAGCTCTCAAGGAAACTCAGTTTTCACACTCTATGCTTAGTGCCCTTTGAGTGCATTATCTAGGAATGAACCTGGTAGAGCATCCCACACAAACGAATGCTCCACATGCGGGTTACACATGCCACCAACTCCACATTCACAGGCAACTTCAGCTCCACAGCCGTTTTCAGATAGCCCTCAATGCAAAGGCTATAGACGCAAATATTGGTGTGAGAGCTGAATGAATCAAAGAAATACTGCATGTTGGTGAAGGGCATATTGAAGAAGGATCAGCCGAGTGGTTCTTGTGGGAGAACAACTCCATTTGGCTCACTAACTTCACACACCATCAGGCTTCTCAGCAGCTCTCAAGGAAACTCAGTTTTCACACTCTATGCTTAGTGCCCTTTGAGTGCATTATCTAGGAATGAACCTGGTAGAGCATCCCACACAAACGAATGCTCCACATGCGGTTTACACATGCCACCAACTCCACATTCACAGGCAACTTCAGCTCCACAGCCGTTTTCAGATAGCCCTCAATGCAAAGGCTCTAGACGCAAATATTGGTGTGAGAGCTGATTCAATCAAGGAAACACAGCCTGTTGGTGAAGGGCATATTGAAGAAGGATCAGCCGAGTGGTTCTTGTGGGAGAACAACTCCATTTGGCTCACTAACTTCACACACCATTAGGCTTCCAAGCAGCTCTCAAGGAAACTCAGTTTTCACACTCTATGCTTAGTGCCCTTTGAGTGCCTAGGACTGAAATGAAGCTTGGTGAGCATCCCACACAAACGAATGCTCCACATGCGGGTTTCACATGCCACCAACTCCACATTCACAGGCAACATCAGCGCCTCAGCCATTTTCAGATAGCCCTCAATGCAAAGGCTCTAGACGCAAATATTGGTGTGAGAGCTAATTCAATCAAGGAAACACTGCATGTTGGTGAAGGGCATAATGAACAAGGATCAGCCGAGTGGTTCTTTTGGGAGAACAACTCCATTTGGCTCACTAACTTCACACACCATCAGGCTTCCAAGCAGCTCTCAAGGAATCTCAGTTTTCACACTCTATGCTTCGTGCCCTCTAGTGCATTATCTAGGAATGAACGTGGTAGAGCATCCTACACAAACGAATGCTCCACATGCGGGTTTCACATGCCACCAACTCCACATTCTCAGGCAACTTCAGCGCTTCAGCCGTTTTCAGATAGCCCTCAATGCAAAGGCTCTAGACGCAAATATTGGTGTGAGAGCTATTTCAATCAAGGAAACACTGCATGTTGGTGAAGGGCATATTGAAGAAGGATCAGCCGAGTGGTTCTTGTGGGAGAACAACTCCAATTGGCTCACTAACTTCACACACCATCAGGCTTCCAAGCAGCTCTCCAGGAAACTCAGTTTTCACACTCTATGCTTAGTGCACTTTAGTGCATTATCTAGGAAAGAACCTGGTAGAGCATTCCACACAAACGAATGCTCCACATGCGGGTTTCATATGTTACCAACTCCACATTCACAGGCAACTTCAGCGCCACAGCCGTTTTCAGATAGCCCTCAATGCAAAGGCTCTAGACGCAAATATTGGTGTGAGAGCTATTTCAATCAAGGAAACACTGCATGTTGGTGAAGGGCATATTGAAGACGGATCAGCCAAGTGGTTCTTGTGGGAGAACAACTCCATTTGGCTCACTAACTTCACACACCATCAGGCTTCCAAGCAGCTCTCAAGGAAACTCAGGTTTCACACTCTATGCTTAGTGCCCTTTGAGTGAATAGGACTGAAATGAAGCTTGGTGAGCATCCCACACAAACGAATGCTCTACATGCAGGTTTCACATGACACCAACTCCACATTCACAGGCAACTTCAGCGCCACAGCCGTTTTCAGATAGCCCTCAATGCAAAGGCTCTGGACTCAAATATTGGTGTGAGAGCTAATTCAATCAAGGAAACACTTCATGTTGGTGAATGGCATATTGAAGAAGGAGCATCCGAGTGGTTCTTGTGGGAGAACAACTCCATTTGGCTCACTAACTTCACACACCATCAGGCTTCCAAGCAGCTCTCAAGGAAACTCAGTTTTCACACTCTAGGCTTAGTGCCCTTTGAGTGCATTATCTAGAAATGAACCTGGTAGAGCATCCCACACAAACGAATGCTCCACATGCGGATTTCACATGCCACCAACTCCACATTCTCAGGCAACTTCAGCGCCACAGCCGTTTTCAGATAGCCCTCAATGCAAAGGCTCTAGATGCAAATATTGGTGTAAGAGCTAATTCAATCAAGGAAACACTGCATGTTGGTGAAGGGCATATTGAAGAAGGATCAGCCGAGTGGTTCTTGTGGGAGAACAACTCCATTTGGCTCACTAACTTCACACACCATCAGGCTTCCAAGCAGCTCTCAAGGAAACTCAGTTTTCACACTCTAGGCTTAGTGCCCTTTGAGTGCCTAGGACTGAAATGAAGCGTGGTGAGCATCCCACACAAACGAATGCTCCACATGCGGGTTTCACATGCCACCAACTCCACATTCTCAGGCAACTTCAGTGCCACAGCCGTTTTCAGATAGCCCCCAAATGGAAAGGCTCTAGACGCAAATATTGGTGTGAGAGCTAATTCAATCAAGGAAACACTGCATGTTGGTGAAGGGCATATTGAAGAAGGATCAGCCGAGTGGTTCTTGTTGGAGAACAACTCCATTTGGCTCACTAACTTCACACACCATCAGGCTTCCAAGCAGCTCTCAAGAAAACTCAGTTTTCACACTCTATGTTTAGTGCCCTTTGAGTGCATTATCTAGGAATGAACCTGGTAGAGCATCCCACACAAACGAATGCTCCACATGCGGGTTTTCTTATGCCACCAACTCCACATTCTCAGGCAACTTCAGCGCCACAGCCATTTTCAGATAGCCCTCAAAGCAAAGGCTTCTGGACACAAATATTGGTGTGAGAGCTAATTCAATCAAGGAAACACTTTATGTTGGTGAAGGGCATATTGAAGAAGGATCAGCCGAGTGGTTCTTGTGGGAGAACAACTCCATTTGGCTCACTAACTTCACACACCATCAGGCTTCTAAGCAGCTCTCAAGAAAACCTAGTATTCACACTCTATGCTTAGTGCCCTTTGAGAGCCTAGGACTGAAATGAAGCTTGGTGAGCATCCCACACAAACGAATGCTCCACATGCGGGTTTCACATGCCACCAACTCCACATTCACAGGCAACTTCAGCGCCACAGCCGTTTTCAGATAGCCCTCAATGCAAAGGCTCTAGACGCAAATATTGGTGTGAGAGCTGATTGAATCAAAGAAATACTGCATGTTGGTGAACGGCATATTAAAGAAGAATCAGCCGAGTGGTTCTTGTGGGAGAACAACTCCATTTGGCTCACTAACTTCACACAGCATCAGGCTTCCAAGCAGCTCTCAAGGAAACTCAGTTTACACACTCTATGCTTAGTGCCCTTTGAGTGCATTAGCTAGGAATGAACCTGGTATAGCATCCCACACAAACGAATGCTCCACATGCGGGTTTCACATGCCACCAACTCCACATTCACAGGCAACTTCAGCGCCACAGCCGTTTTTCAGATAGCCCTCAATGCAAAGGCTCTAGAAGCAAATATTGGTGTGAGAGCTAATTCAATCAAGGAAACACTTTATGTTGGTGAAGGGCATATTGAAGAAGGATCATCCGAGTGGTTCTTGTGGGAGAACAACTCCATTTGGCTCACTAACTTCACACACCATCAGGCTTCCAAGCAGCTCTCAAGGAAACTCAGTTTTCACACTCTATGCTTAGTGTCCTTTGAGTGCCTAGGACTGAAATGAAGCTTGGTGAGCATCCCACACAAACGAATGCTCCACATGCGGGTTTCACATGCCACCAACTCCACATTCACAGGCAACTTCAGCGCCACAGCCGTTTTCAGATAGCCCTCAATGCAAAGGCTCTAGATGCAAATATTGGTGTGAGAGCTAATTCAATCAAGGAAACACTGCATGTTGGTGAAAGGCATATTGAAGAAGGATCAGCCGAGTGGTTCTTGTGGGAGAACAACTCCATTTGGCTCACTAACTTCACATACCATCAGGCTTCCAAGCAGCTCTCAAGGAAACTCAGTTTTCACACTCTATGCTTAGTGCCCTTTGAGTGCATTATCTAGGAATGAACCTGGTAGAGCATCCCACACAAACGAATGCTCCACATGCGGGTTACACATGCCACCAACTCCACATTCACAGGCAACTTCAGCTCCACAGCCGTTTTCAGATAGCCCTCAATGCAAAGGCTATAGACGCAAATATTGGCTGTGAGAGCTGAATGAATCAAAGAAATACTGCATGTTGGTGAAGGGCATATTGAAGAAGGATCAGCCGAGTGGTTCTTGTGGGAGAACAACTCCATTTGGCTCACTAACTTCACACACCATCAGGCTTCTCAGCAGCTCTCAAGGAAACTCAGTTTTCACACTCTATGCTTAGTGCCCTTTGAGTGCATTATCTAGGAATTAACCTGGTAGAGCATCCCACACAAACGAATGCTCCACATGCGGTTTACACATGCCACCAACTCCACATTCACAGGCAACTTCAGCGCCACAGCCGTTTTCAGATAGCCCTCAATGCAAAGGCTCTAGACGCAAATATTGGTGTGAGAGCTGATTCAATCAAGGAAACACAGCCTGTTGGTGAAGGGCATATTGAAGAAGGATCAGCCGAGTGGTTCTTGTGGGAGAACAACTCCATTTGGCTCACTAACTTCACACACCATTAGGCTTCCAAGCAGCTCTCAAGGAAACTCAGTTTTCACACTCTATGCTTAGTGCCCTTTGAGTGCCTAGGACTGAAATGAAGCTTGGTGAGCATCCCACACAAACGAATGCTCCACATGCGGGTTTCACATGCCACCCAACTCCACATTCACAGGCAACTTCAGTGCCACAGCCGTTTTCAGATAGCCCTCAATGCAAAGGCTCTAGACGCAAATATTGGTGTGAGAGCTGATTCAATCAAGGAAACACTGCATGTTGGTGAAGGGTATATTGAAGAAGGATCAGCCGAGTGGTTCTTGTGGGAGAACAACTCCATTTGGCTCACTAACTTCACACACCATCAGGCTTCCAAGCAGCTCTCAAGGAAACTCTGTTTACACTCTATGCTTAGTGCCCCTTTGAGTGCATTATCTAGAAATGAACCTGGTAGAGCATCCCACACAAACGAATGCTCCACATGCGGGTTTCACATGCCACCAACTCCACATTCTCAGGCAACTTCAGCGCCACAGCCGTTTTCAGATAGCCCTCAATGCAAAGGCTCTAGACGCAAATATTGGTGTGAGAGCTAATTCAATCAAGGAAACACTGCATGTTGGTGAAGGGCATATTGAAGAAGGATCAGCCTAGTGGTTCTTGTTTGAGAATAAGTCCGTTTGGCTCACTAACTTCACACACCATCAGGCTTCAGAGGAGCTGTCAAGGAAACTCAGTTTTCACACTCTAGGCTTATTGCCCTTTGAGTGCCTAGGACTGAAATGAAGCTTGGTAGAGCATCCCACACAAACGAATGCTCCACATGCGGGGTTTCACATGCCACCAACTCCACATTCTCAGGCAACTTCAGCACCACAGCCGTTTTCAGGTAGCCCTCAATGCAAAGGCTCTAGACGCAGATATTGATGTGAGAGCTATTTCAATCAAGGAAACACTTTATGTTGGTGAAGGGCATATTGAAGAAGGATCAGCCGAGTGGTTCTTGTGAGAGAACAACTCCATTTGGCTCACTAACTTCACACACAATCAGGCTTCCAAGCAGCTCTCAAGGAAACTCAGTTTTCACACTCTAGGCTTAGTGCCCTTTGAGTGCCTAGGACTGAAATGAAGCGTGGTGAGCATCCCACACAAACGAATGCTCCACATGCGGGTTTCACATGCCACCAACTCCACATTCTCAGGCAACTTCAGTGCCACAGCCGTTTTCAGATAGCCCCCAAATGGAAAGGCTCTAGACGCAAATATTGGTGTGAGAGCTAATTCAATCAAGGAAACACTGCATGTTGGTGAAGGGCATATTGAAGAAGGATCAGCCGAGTGGTTCTTGTTGGAGAACAACTCCATTTGGCTCACTAACTTCACACACCATCAGGCTTCCAAGCAGCTCTCAAGAAAACTCAGTTTTTCACACTCTATGTTTAGTGCCCTTTTGAGTGCATTATCTAGGAATGAACCTGGTAGAGCATCCCACACAAACGAATGCTCCACATGCGGGTTTCATATGCCACCAACTCCACATTCTCAGGCAACTTCAGCGCCACAGCCATTTTCAGATAGCCCTCAAAGCAAAGGCTCTGGACACAAATATTGGTGTGAGAGCTAATTCAATCAAGGAAACACTTTATGTTGGTGAAGGGCATATTGAAGAAGGATCAGCCGAGTGGTTCTTGTGGGAGAACAACTCCATTTGGCTCACTAACTTCACACACCATCAGGCTTCTAAGCAGCTCTCAAGAAAACCTAGTATTCACACTCTATGCTTAGTGCCCTTTGAGAGCCTAGGACTGAAATGAAGCTTGGTGAGCATCCCACACAAAACGAATGCTCCACATGCGGGTTTCACATGCCACCAACTCCACATTCACAGGCAACTTCAGCGCCACAGCCGTTTTCAGATAGCCCTCAATGCAAAGGCTCTAGACGCAAATATTGGTGTGAGAGCTGATTGAATCAAAGAAATACTGCATGTTGGTGAACGGCATATTAAAGAAGAATCAGCCGAGTGGTTCTTGTGGGAGAACAACTCCATTTGGCTCACTAACTTCACACAGCATCAGGCTTCCAAGCAGCTCTCAAGGAAACTCAGTTTACACACTCTATGCTTAGTGCCCTTTGAGTGCATTAGCAAGGAATGAACCTGGTAGAGCATCCCACACAAACGAATGCTCCACATGCGGGTTTCACATGCCACCAACTCCACATTCACAGGCAACTTCAGCGCCACAGCCGTTTTTCAGATAGCCCTCAATGCAAAGGCTCTAGAAGCAAATATTGGTGTGAGAGCTAATTCAATCAAGGAAACACTTTATGTTGGTGAAGGGCATATTGAAGAAGGATCATCCGAGTGGTTCTTGTGGGAGAACAACTCCATTTGGCTCACTAACTTCACACACCATCAGGCTTCCAAGCAGCTCTCAAGGAAACTCAGTTTTCATACTCTATGCTTAGTGCCCTTTGAGTGCCTAGGACTGAAATGAAGCTTGGTGAGCATCCCACACAAACGAATGCTCCACATGCGGGTTTCACATGCCACCAACTCCACATTCACAGGCAACTTCAGCGCCACAGCCGTTTTCAGATAGCCCTCAATTCAAAGGCTCTAGATGCAAATATTGGTGTGAGAGCTAATTCAATCAAGGAAACACTTTATGTTGGTGAAGGGCATATTGAAGAAGGATCATCCGAGTGGTTCTTGTGGGAGAACAACTCCATTTGGCTCACTAACTTCACACACCCATCAGGCTTCCAAGCAGCTCTCAAGGAAACTCAGTTTTCACACTCTATGCTTAGTGTCCTTTGAGAGCCTAGGACTGGAAATGAAGCTTGGTGAGCATCCCACACAAACGAATGCTCCACATGCGGGTTTCACATGCCACCAACTCCACATTCACAGGCAACTTCAGCGCCACAGCCGTTTTCAGATAGCCCTCAATGCAAAGGCTCTAGATGCAAATATTGGTGTGAGAGCTAATTCAATCAAGGAAACACTGCATGTTGGTGAAAAGGCATATTGAAGAAGGATCAGCCGAGTGGTTCTTGTGAGAGAACAACTCCATTTGGCTCACTAACTTCACATACCATCAGGCTTCAGAGGAGCTCTCAAGGAAACTCAGTTTTCACACTCTATGCTTAGTGCCCTTTGAGTGCATTATCTAGGAATGAACCTGGTAGAGCATCCCACACAAACGAATGCTCCACATGCGGGGTTACACATGCCACCAACTCCACATTCACAAGGCAACTTCAGCTCCACAGCCGTTTTCAGATAGCCCTCAATGCAAAAGGCTCTAGACGCAAATATTGGTGTGAGAGCTGAATGAATCAAAGAAATACTGCATGTTGGTGAAGGGCATATTGAAGAAGGATCAGCCGAGTGGTTCTTGTGGGAGAACAACTCCATTTGGCTCACTAACTTCACACACCATCAGGCTTCTCAGCAGCTCTCAAGGAAACTCAGTTTTCACACTCTATGCTTAGTGCCCTTTGAGTGCATTATCTAGGAATGAACCTGGTAGAGCATCCCACACAAACGAATGCTCCACATGCGGTTTACACATGCCACCAACTCCACATTCACAGGCAACTTCAGCTCCACAGCCGTTTTCAGATAGCCCTCAATGCAAAGGCTCTAGACGCAAATATTGGTGTGAGAGCTGATTCAATCAAGGAAACACAGCCTGTTGGTGAAGGGCATATTGAAGAAGGATCAGCCGAGTGGTTCTTGTGGGAGAACAACTCCATTTGGCTCACTAACTTCACACACCATCAGGCTTCCAAGCAGCTCTCAAGGAAACTCAGTTTTCACACTCTATGCTTAGTGCCCTTTGAGTGCCTAGGACTGAAATGAAGCTTGGTGAGCATCCCACACAAACGAATGCTCCACATGCGGGTTTCACATGCCACCAACTCCACATTCACAGGCAACTTCAGTGCCACAGCCGTTTTCAGATAGCCCTCAATGCAAAGGCTCTAGACGCAAATATTGGTGTGAGAGCTGATTCAATCAAGGAAACACTGCATGTTGGTGAAGGGTATATTGAAGAAGGATCAGCCGAGTGGTTCTTGTGGGAGAACAACTCCATTTGGCTCACTAACTTCACACACCATCAGGCTTCCAAGCAGCTCTCAAGGAAACTCTGTTTACACTCTATGCTTAGTGCCCTTTGAGTGCATTATCTAGAAATGAACCTGGTAGAGCATCCCACACAAACGAATGCTCCACATGCGGGTTTCACATGCCACCAACTCCACATTCTCAGGCAACTTCAGCGCCACAGCCATTTTCAGATAGCCCTCAATGCAAAGGCTCTAGACGCAAATATTGGTGTGAGAGCTAATTCAATCAAGGAAACACTTTATGTTGGTGAAGGGCATATTGAAGAAGGATCAGCCGAGTGGTTCTTGTGAGAGAACAACTCCATTTGGCTCACTAACTTCACACACAATCAGGCTTCCAAGCAGCTCTCAAGGAAGCTCAGTTTTCACACTCTATGCTTAGTGCCCTTTGAGTGCATTATCTAGAAATGAACCTGGTAGAGCATCCCACACAAACGAATGCTCCACATGCGGGTTTCACATGCCACCAACTCCACATTCTCAGGCAACTTCAGCACCACAGCCGTTTTCAGGTAGCCCTCAATGCAAAGGCTCTAGACGCAGATATTGGTGTGAGAGCTAATTCAATCAAGGAAACACTTTATGTTGGTGAAGGGCATATTGAAGAAGGATCAGCCGAGTGGTTCTTGTGAGAGAACAACTCCATTTGGCTCACTAACTTCACACACAATCAGGCTTCCAAGCAGCTCTCAAGGAAACTCAGTTTTCACACTCTATGCTTAGTGCCCTTTGAGTGCATTATCTAGGAAAGAACCTGGTAGAGCATCCCACACAAACGAATGCTCCACCTGCGGGTTTCACATGACACCAACTCCACATTCTCAGGCAACTTCAGCGCCACAGCCGTTTTCAGATAGCCCTCAATGCAAAGGCTCTAGATGCAAATATTGGTGTGAGAGATAATTCAATCAAGGAAACACTGCATGTTGGTGAAGGGCATATTGAAGAAGGATCAGCCGAGTGGTTCTTGTGGGAGAACAACTCCATTTGGCTCACTAACGTCACACAGCATCAGGCTTCCAAGCAGCTCTCAAGGAAACTCAGTTTTCACACTCTATGCTTAGTGCCCTTTGAGTGCTAGGACTGAAATGAAGCCTGGTGAGCATCCCACACAAACGAATGCTCCACATGCGGGTTTCACATGCCACCAACTCCACATTCTCAGGCAACTTCAGCGCCACAGCTGTTTTCAGATAGCCCTCAATGCAAAGGCTCTAGACGCAAATATTGGTGTGAGAGCTAATTCAATCAAGGAAACACTTCATGTTGGTGAAGGGCATATTGAAGAAGGATCAGCCGAGTGGTTCTTGTGGGAGAACAACTCCATTTGGTTCACTAACTTCACACACCATCAGGCTTCCAAGTAGCTCTCAAGGAAACTCAGTTTTCACACTCTATGCTTAGTGCCCTTTGAGTGCATTATCTAGAAATGAACCTGGTAGAGCATCCCACACAAACGAATGCTCCACATGCGGGTTTCACATGCCACCAACTCCACATTCTCAGGCAACTTCAGCGCCACAGCCGTTTTCAGATAGCCCTCAATGCAAAGGCTCTAGACGCAAATATTGGTGTGAGAGCTGATTCAATCAAGGAAACACTGCATGTTGGTGAAGGGCATATTGAAGAAGGATCAGCCGAGTGGTTCTTGTGGGAGAACAACTCCATTTGGCTCACTAACTTCACACACCATCAGGCTTCCAAGCAGCTCTCAAGGAAACTCAGTTTTCACACTCTATGCTTAGTGCCCTTTGAGTGCAATATCTAGGAAAGATCCTGGTAGAGCATACCACAAAAACGAATGCTCCACATGCGGGTTTCACATGCCACCAACTCCACATTCACAGGCAACTTCAGCGCCACAGCCGTTTTCAGATAGCCCTCAATGCAAAGTCTCTGGACGCAAATATTGATGTGAGAGCTAATTCAATCAAGGAAACACTGCATGTTGCTGAAGGGCATATTGAAGAAGGATTAGCCCAGTGGTTCTTGTGGGAGAACAACTCCATTTGGCTCACTGACTTCACACACCATCAGGCTTTCAAGCAGCTCTCAAGGAAACTCAGTTTTCACACTCTATGCTTAGTGCCCTTTGAGTGCCTAGGACTGAAATGAAGCTTGGTGAGCATCCCACACAAACGAATGCTCTACATGCAGGTTTCACATGCCACCAACTCCACATACTCAGGCAACTTCAGCGCTTCAGCCGTTTTCAGATAGCCCTCAATGCAATGGCTGTGGACGCAAATATTGGTGTGAGAGCTAATTCAATCAAGGAAACACTTCATGTTGGTGAAGGGCATATTGAAGAAGGATCAGCCGAGTGGTTCTTGTGGGAGAACAACTCCATTTGGTTCAATAACTTCACACACCATCAGGCCTCCAAGCAGCTCTCAAGGAAACTCAGTTTTCACACTCTATGCTTAGTGCCCTTTGAGTGCCTAGGACTGAAATGATGCTTCGTGAGCATCCCACACAAACGAATGCTCCACATGCGGGTTTCACATGCCACCAACTCCACATTCTA
>NW_026697174.1:0-37009 GCF_030435755.1 Ochotona princeps | reverse complement strand
TTCAGGCTTCCAAGCAGCTCTCAAGGAAACTCAGTTTTCACACTCTATACTTAGTGCCCTTTGAGTGCATTATCTAGGAATGAACCTGGTAGAGCATCCCACACAAACGAATGCTCCACATGCGGGTTTCACATGCCACCAACTCCACATTCACAGGCAACTTCAGCGCCACAGCCGTTTTCAGATAGCCCTCAAAGCCAAGGCTCTAGACGCAAATATTGTTGTGAGAGCTAATTCAATCAAGGAAACACTGCATGTTGGTGAAGGGCATATTGAAGAAGGATCAGCCGAGTGGTTCTTGTGGGAGAACAACTCCATTTGGCTCACTAACTTCACACACCATCAGGCTTCCAAGCAGCTCTCAAGGAAACTCAGTTTTCACACTCTATGCTTAGTGCCCTTTGAGTGCATTATCTAGGAATGAACCTGGTAGAGCATCCCACACAAACGAATGCTCCACATGCAGGTTTCACATGCCACCAACTCCACATTCACAGGCAACTTCAGCGCCACAGCCGTTTTCAGATAGCCCTCAATGCAAAGGCTCTAGACGCCAAATATTGGTGTGAGAGCTAATTCAATCAAGGAAACACTGCATGTTGGTGAAGGACATATTGAAGAAGGACCAGCCGAGTGGTTCTTGTGGGAGAACAACTCCATTTGGCTCACTAACTTCACACACCATCAGGCTTCCAAGCAGCTCTCAAGGAAACTCAGTTTGCACACTCTATGCTTAGTGCCCTTTGAGTGCATTATCTAGGAATGAACCTGGTAGAGCATCCCACACAAACGAATGCTCCACATGCGGGTTTTCACGTGCCACCAACTCCACATTCACAGGCAACTTCAGCGCCACAGCCGTTTTCAGATAGCCCTCAATGCAAAGGCTCTAGATGCAAATATTGGTGTGAGAGCTAATTCAATCAAGGAAACACTGCATGTTGGTGAAGGGCATATTGAAGAAGGATCAGCCAAGTGGTTCTTGTGGGAGAACAACTCCATTTGGCTCACTAACTTCACACACCATCAGGCTTCCAAGCAGCTCTCAAGGAAACTCAGTTTTCACACTCTATGCTTAGTGCCCTTTGAGTGCATTATCTAGGAATGAACCTGGTAGAGCATCCCACACAAACGAATGCTCCACATGCGGGTTTCACATGCCACCAACTCCACATTCACAGGCAACTTCAGCGCCACAGCCGTTTTCAGATAGCCCTCAAAGCAAAGGCTCTAGACGCAAATATTGGTGTGAGAGCTAATTCAATCAAGGAAACACTGCATGTTGGTGAAGCGCATATTGAAGAAGGATCAGCCGAGTGGTTCTTGTGGGAGAACAACTCCATTTGGCTCACTAACTTCACACACCATCAGGCTTCCAAGCAGCTCTCAAGGAAACTCAGTTTTCACACTCTATGCTTAGTGCCCTTTGAGTGCCTAGGACTGAAATAAACCTGGTAGAGCATCCCACACAAACGAATGCTCCACATGCGGGTTTCACAAGCCACCAACTCCACATTCACAGGCAACTTCAGCACCACAGCCGTTTTCAGATAGCCCTCAAAGCAAAGGCTCTAGACGCAAATATTGGTGTGAGAGCTAATTCAATCAAGGAAACACTGCATGTTGGTGAAGGGCATATTGAAGAAGGATCAGCCGAGTGGTTCTTGTGGGAGAACAACTCCATTTGGCTCACTAACTTCACACACCATCAGGCTTCCAAGCAGCTCTCAAGGAAACTCAGTTTTCACACTCTATGTTTAGTGCCCTTTGAGTGCATTATCTAGGAATGAACCTGGTAGAGCATCCCACACAAACGAATGCTCCACATGCGGGTTTCACATGCCACCAACTCCACATTCACAGGCAACTTCAGCGCCACAGCCGTTTTCAGATAGCCCTCAATGCAAAGGCTCTAGACGCAAATATTGGTGTGAGAGCTAATTCAATCAAGGAAACACTGCATGTTGGTGAAGGGCATATTGAAGAAGGATCAGCCGAGTGGTTCTTGTGGGAGAACAACTCCATTTGGCTCACTAACTTCACACACCATCAGGCTTCCAAGCAGCTCTCAAGGAAACTCAGTTTTCACACTCTATGCTTAGTGCCCTTTGAGGGCATTATCTAGGAATGAACCTGGTAGAGCATCCCACACAAATGAATGCTCCACATGCGGGTTTCACATGCCACCAACCCCACATTCACAGGCAACTTCAGCGCCACAGCCGTTTTCAGATAGCCCTCAAAGCAAAGGCTCTAGACGCAAATATTGGTGTGAGAGCTAATTCAATCAAGGAAACACTGCATGTTGGTGAAGGGCATATTGAAGAAGGATCAGCCGAGTGGTTCTTGTGGGAGAACAACTCCATTTGGCTCACTAACTTCACACACCATCAGGCTTCCAAGCAGCTCTCAAGGAAACTCAGTTTTCACACTCTATGCTTAGTGCCCTTTGTATGGCTAGGACTGAAATGAACCTGGTAGAGCATCCCACACAAACGAATGCTCCACATGCGGGTTTCACAAGCCACCAACTCCACATTCACAGGCAACTTCAGCACCACAGCCGTTTTCAGATAGCCCTCAAAGCAAAGGCTCTAGACGCAAATATTGGTGTGAGAGCTAATTCAATCAAGGAAACACTGCATGTTGGTGAAGGGCATATTGAAGAAGGATCAGCCTAGTGGTTCTTGTGGGAGAACAACTCCATTTGGCTCACTAACTTCACACACCATCAGGCTTCCAAGCAGCTCTCAAGGAAACTCAGTTTTCACACTCTATGCTTAGTGCCCTTTGAGTGCATTATCTAGGAATGAACCTGGTAGAGCATCCCACACAAACGAATGCTCCACATGCGGGTTTCACATGCCACCAACTCCACATTCACAGGCAACTTCAGCGCCACAGCCGTTTTCAGATAGCCCTCAATGCAAAGGCTCTAGACGCAAATATTGGTGTGAGAGCTAATTCAATCAAGGAAACACTGCATGTTGGTGAAGGGCATATTGAAGAAGGATCAGCCGAGTGGTTCTTGTGGGAGAACAACTCCATTTTGCTCACTAACTTCACACACCATCAGGCTTCCAAGCAGCTCTCAAGGAAACTCAGTTTTCACACTCTATGCTTAGTGCCCTTTGAGGGCATTATCTAGGAATGAACCTGGTAGAGCATCCCACACAAACGAATGCTCCACATGCGGGTTTCACATGCCACCAACTCCACATTCACAGGCAACTTCAGCGCCACAGCCGTTTTCAGATAGCCCTCAATGCAAAGGCTCTAGACGCAAATATTGGTGTGAGAGCTAATTCAATCAAGGAAACACTGCATGTTGGTGAAGGGCATATTGAAGAAGGATCAGCCGAGTGGTTCTTGTGGGAGAACAACTCCATTTGGCTCACTAACTTCACACACCATCAGGCTTCCAAGCAGCTCTCAAGGAAACTCAGTTTTCACACTCTATGCTTAGTGCCCTTTGAGGGCATTATCTAGGAATGAACCTGGTAGAGCATCCCACACAAACGAATGCTCCACATGCGGGTTTCAGATGCCACCAACTCCACATTCTCAGGCAACTTCAGCGCCACAGCCGTTTTCAGATAGCCCTCAATGCAAAGGCTCTAGACGCAAATATTGGTGTGAGAGCTAATTCAATCAAGGAAACACTGCATGTTGGTGAAGGGCATATTGAAGAAGGATCAGCCGAGTGGTTCTTGTGGGAGAACAACTCCATTTGGCTCACTAACTTCACACACCATCAGGCTTCCAAGCAGCTCTCAAGGAAACTCAGTTTTCACACTCTATGTTTAATGCCCTTTGAGTGCATTATCTAGGAATGAACCTGGTAGAGCATCCCACACAAACGAATGTTCCACATGCGGGTTTCACATGCCACCAACTCCACATTCACAGGCAACTTCAGCGCCACAGCCGTTTTCAGATAGCCCTCAATGCAAAGGCTCTAGACGCAAATATTGGTGTGAGAGCTAATTCAATCAAGGAAACACTGCATGTTGGTGAAGGGCATATTGAAGAAGGATCAGCCGAGTGGTTCTTGTGGGAGAACAATTCCATTTGGCTCACTAACTTAACACACCATCAGGCTTCCAAGCAGCTCTCAAGGAAACTCAGTTTTCACACTCTATGCTTAGTGCCCTTTGTATGGCTAGGACTGAAATGAACCTGGTAGAGCATCCCACACAAACGAATGCTCCACATGCGGGTTTCACATGCCACCAACTCCACATTCACAGGCAACTTCAGCGCCACAGCCGTTTTCAGATAGCCCTCAATGCAAAGGCTCTAGACGCAAATATTGGTGTGAGAGCTAATTCAATCAAGGAAACACTGCATGTTGGTGAAGGGCATATTGAAGAAGGATCAGCCGAGTGGTTCTTGTGGGAGAACAACTCCATTTGGCTCACTAACTTCACACACCATCAGGCTTCCAAGCAGCTCTCAAGGAAACTCAGTTTTCACACTCTATGCTTAGTGCCCTTTGAGTGCCTAGGACTGAAATGAAGCTTGGAGAGCATCCCACATAAAAGAATGCTCCACATGCGGGTTTCACATGCCACCAACTCCACATTCACAGGCAACTTCAGCGCCACAGCCGTTTTCAGATAGCCCTCAATGCAAAGGCTCTAAACGCAAATATTGGTGTGAGAGCTAATTCAATCAAGGAAACACTGCATGTTGGTGAAGGGCATATTGAAGAAGGATCAGCCGAGTGGTTCTTGTGGGAGAACAACTCCATTTGGCTCACTATCTTCACACACCATCAGGCTTCCAAGCAGCTCTCAAGGAAACTCAGTTTTCACACTCTATGCTTAGTGCCCTATGAGTGCATTTTCTAGGAATGAACCTGGTGGAGCATCCCACACAAACGAATGCTCCACATGCGGGTTTCACATGCCACCAACTCCACATTCACAGGCAACTTCAGCGCCACAGCCGTTTTCAGATAGCCCTCAATGCAAAGGCTCTAGACGCAAATATTGGTGTGAGAGCTAATTCAATCAAGGAAACACTGCATGTTGGTGCAGGGCATATTGAAGAAGGATCAGCCGAATGGTTCTTGTGGGAGAACAACTCCATTTCCCTCACTAAATTGACACACCATCAGGCTTCCAAGCAGCTCTCAAGGAAACTCAGTTTTCACACTCTATGCTTAGTGCCCTTTGAGTGCCTAGGACTGAAATGATGCTTGGAGAGCATCCCACATAAACGGATGCTCCACATGCGGGTTTCACATGCCACCAACTCCACATTCACAGGCAACTTCAGCGCCACAGCCGTTTTCAGATAGCCCTCAATGCAAAGGTTCTAGACGGAAATATTGGTGTGAGAGCTAATTCAATCAAGGAAACACTGCATGTTGGTGAAGGGCATATTGAAGAAGGATGAGCCGAGTGTTTCTTGTGGGAGAACAACTCCATTTGGCTCACTAACTTCACACACCATCAGGCTTCCAAGCAGCTCTCAAGGAAACTCAGTTTTCACACTCTATGCTTAGTGCCCTTTGAGTGCCTAGGACTGAAATGAAGCTTGGAGAGCATCCTACATAAACGGATGCACCACATGCGGGTTTCACATGCCACCAACTCCACATTCACAGGCAACTTCAGCGCCACAGCCGTTTTCAGATAGCCCTCAATGCAAAGGTTCTAGACGCAAATATTGGTGTGAGAGCTAATTCAATCAAGGAAACACTGCATGTTGGTGAAGGGCATATTGAAGAAGGATCAGCCGAGTGGTTCTTGTGGGAGAACAACTCCATTTGGCTCACTAACTTCACACACCATCAGGCTTCCAAGCAGCTCTCAAGGAAACTCAGTTTTCACACTCTATGCTTAGTGCCCTTTGAGTGAATTATCTAGGAATGAACATGGTAGAGCATCCCACACAAACGAATGCTCCACATGCGGGTTTCACATGCCACCAACTCCACATTCACAGGCAACTTCAGTGCACAGCCGTTTTCAGATAGCCCTCAATGCAAAGGCTCTAGACGCAAATATTGGTGTGAGAGCTAATTCAATCAAGGAAACACTGCATGTTGGTGCAGGGCATATTGAAGAAGGACCAGCCGAATGGTTCTTGTGGGAGAACAACTCCATTTCCCTCACTAAATTGACACACCATCAAGCTTCCAAGCAGCTCTCAAGGAAACTCAGTTTTCACACTCTATGCTTAGTGCCCTTTGAGTGCCTAGGACTGAAATGATGCTTGGAGAGCATCCCACATAAACGGATGCTCCACATGCGGGTTTCACATGCCACCAACTCCACATTCACAGGCAACTTCAGCGCCACAGCCGTTTTCAGATAGCCCTCAATGCAAAGGTTCTAGACGGAAATATTGGTGTGAGAGCTAATTCAATCAAGGAAACACTGCATGTTGGTGAAGGGCATATTGAAGAAGGATCAGCCGAGTGGTTCTTGTGGGAGAACAACTCCATTTGGCTCACTAACTTCACACACCATCAGGCTTCCAAGCAGCTCTCAAGGAAACTCAGTTTTCACACTCTATGCTTAGTGCCCTTTGAGTGCCTAGGACTGAAATGAAGCTTGGAGAGCATCCCACATAAACGGATGCACCACATGCGGGTTTCACATGCCACCAACTCCACATTCACAGGCAACTTCAGCGCCACAGCCGTTTTCAGATAGCCCTCAATGCAAAGGTTCTAGACGCAAATATTGGTGTGAGAGCTAATTCAATCAAGGAAACACTGCATGTTGGTGAAGGGCATATTGAAGAAGGATCAGCCGAGTGGTTCTTGTGGGAGAACAACTCCATTTGGCTCACTAACTTCACACACCATCAGGCTTCCAAGCAGCTCTCAAGGAAACTCAGTTTTCACACTCTATGCTTAGTGCCCTTTGAGTGCATTATCTAGGAATGAACCTGGTAGAGCATCCCACACAAACGAATGCTCCACATGCGGGTTTCACATGCCACCAACTCCACATTCACAGGCAACTTCAGCGCCACAGCCGTTTTCAGATAGCCCTCAATGCAAAGGCTCTAGACGCAAATATTGGTGTGAGAGCTAATTCAATCAAGGAAACACTGCATGTTGGTGAAGGGCATATTGAAGAAGGATCAGCCGAGTGGTTCTTGTGGGAGAACAACTCCATTTGGCTCACTAACTTCACACACCATCAGGCTTCCAAGCAGCTCTCAAGGAAACTCAGTTTTCACACTCTATGCTTAGTGCCCTTTGAGTGCATTATCTAGGAATGAACCTGGTAGAGCATGCCACACGTACGAATGCTCCACATGCGGGTTTCACATGCCACCAACTCCACATTCACAGGCAACTTCAGCGCCACAGCCGTTTTCAGATAGCCCTCAATGCAAAGGCTCTAGACGCAAATATTGTTGTGAAAGCTAATTCAATCAAGGAAACACTGCATGTTGGTGAAGGGCATATTGAAGAAGGATCAGCCGAGTGGTTCTTGTGGGAGAACAACTCCATTTGGCTCACTAACTTCACACACCATCAGGCTTCCAAGCAGCTCTCAAGGAAACTCAGTTTTCACACTCTATGCTTAGTGCCCTTTGAGTGCCTAGGACTGAAATGAAGCTTGGAGAGCATCCCACATAAACGAATGCTCCACATGCGGGTTTCACATGCCACCAACTCCACATTCACAGGCAACTTCAGCGCCACAGCCGTTTTCAGATAGCCCTCAATGCAAAGGCTCTAGACGCAAATATTGGTGTGAGAGCTAATTCAATCAAGGAAACACTGCATGTTGGTGAAGGGCATATTGAAGAAGGATCAGCCGAGTGGTTCTTGTGGGAGAACAACTCCATTTGGCTCACTAACTTCACACACCATCAGGCTTCCAAGCAGCTCTCAAGGAAACTCAGTTTTCACACTCTATGCTTAGTGCCCTTTGAGTGCATTATCTAGGAATGAACATGGTAGAGCATCCCACACAAAACGAATGCTCCACATGCGGGTTTCACATGCCACCAACTCCACATTCACAGGCAACTTCAGTGCCACAGCCGTTTTCAGATAGCCCTCAATGCAAAGGCTCTAGACGCTAGCTAATTCAATCAAGGAAACACTGCATGTTGGTGAAGGGCATATTGAAGAAGGATCAGCCGAGTGGTTCTTGTGGGAGAACAACTCCATTTGGCTCACTAACTTCACACACCATCAGGCTTCCAAGCAGCTCTCAAGGAAACTCAGTTTTCACACTCTATGCTTAGTGCTCTTTGAGTGCATTATCTAGGAATGAACCTGGTAGAGCATGCCACACGTACGAATGCTCCACATGCGGGTTTCACATGCCACCAACTCCACATTCACAGGCAACTTCAGCGCCACAGCCGTTTCAGATAGCCCTCAATGCAAAGGCTCTAGACGCAAATATTGGTGTGAGAGCTAATTCAATCAAGGAAACACTGCATGTTGGTGAAGGGCATATTGAAGAAGGATCAGCCGAGTGGTTCTTGTGGGAGAACAACTCCATTTGGCTCACTAACTTCACACACCATCAGGCTTCCAAGCAGCTCTCAAGGAAACTCAGTTTTCACACTCTATGCTTAGTGCCCTTTGATTGCCTAGGACTGAAATGAAGCTTGGTCAGCATCCCACATAAACGAATGCTCCACATGCGGGTTTCACATGCCACCAACTCCACATTCACAGGCAACTTCAGCGCCACAGCCGTTTTCAGATAGTCCTCAATGCAAAGGCTCTAGACGCAAATATTGGTGTGAGAGCTAATTCAATCAAGGAAACACTGCATGTTGGTGAAGGGCATATTGAAGAAGGATCAGCCGAGTGGTTCTTGTGGGAGAACAACTCCATTTGGCTCACTAACTTCACACACCATCAGGCTTCCAAGCAGCTCTCAAGTAAACTCAGTTTTCACACTCTATGCTTAGTGCCCTTTGAGTGCCTCGGACTGAAATGAAGCTTGGAGAGCATCCCACATAAACGAATGCTCCACATGCGGGTTTCACATGCCACCAACTCCACATTCACAGGCAACTTCAGCGCCACAGCCGTTTTCAGATAGCCCTCAATGCAAAGGCTCTAGACGGAAATATTGGTGTGAGAGCTAATTCAATCAAGGAAACACTGCATGTTGGTGAAGGGCATATTGAACAAGGATCAGCCGAGTGGTTCTTGTTTGAGAACAACTCCATTTGGCTCACTAACTTCACACACCATCAGGCTTCCAAGCAGCTCTCAAGGAAACTCAATTTTCACACTCTATGTTTAGTGCCCTTTGAGGGCCAAGGACTGAATGAAGCTTGGAGAGCATCCCACATAAACGAATGCTCCACATGCGGGTTTCACATGCCACCAACTCCACATTCACAGGCAACTTCAGTGCCACAGCCGTTTTCAGATAGCCCTCAATGCAAAGGCTCTAGACGCAAATATTGGTGTGAGAGCTAATTCAATCAAGGAAACACTGCATGTTGGTGAAGGGCATATTGAAGAAGGATCAGCCGAGTGGTTCTTGTGGGAGAACAACTCCATTTGGCTCACTAACTTCACACACCATCAGGCTTCCAAGCAGCTCTCAAGGAAACTCAGTTTTCACACTCTATGCTTAGTGCCCTTTGAGTGCATTATCTAGGAATGAACCTGGTAGAGCATCCACACAAACGAATGCTCCACATGCGGGTTTCACATGCCACCAACTCCACCTTCACAGGCAACTTCAGCGCCACAGCCGTTTTCAGATAGCCCTCAATGCAAAGGCTCTAGACACAAATATTGGTGTGAGAGCTAATTCAATCAATGAAACACTGCATGTTGGTGAAGGGCATATTGAAGAAGGATCAGCCGAGTGGTTCTTGTGGGAGAACAACTCCATTTGGTTTGCTAACTTCACACACCATCAGGCTTCCAAGCAGCTCTCAAGGAAACTCAATTTTCACACTCTATGCTGAGTGTTCTTTGTGCCTAGGACTGAAATGAAGCTGGGAGAGCATCCCACTTAAACGAATGCTCCACATGCGGGTTTCACATGCCACCAACTCCACATTCACAGGCAACTTCAGCGCCACAGCCGTTTTCAGATAGCCCTCAATGCAAAGGCTCTAGACGCAAATATTGGTGTGAGAGCTAATTCAATCAAGGAAACACTGCATGTTGGTGAAGGGCATATTGAAGAAGAATCAGCCGAGTGGTTCTTGTGGAGAACAACTCCATTTGGCTCACTAACTTCACACACCATCAGGCTTCCAAGCAGCTCTCAAGGAAACTCAGTTTTCACACTCTATGCTTAGTGCACATTGAGTGCATTATCTGGAATGACATGGTAGAGCATCCCACACAAACGAATGCTCCACATGCGGGTTTCACATGCCACCAACTCCACATTCACAGGCAACTTCAGCGCCACAGCCGTTTTCAGATAGCCCTCAATGCAAAGGCTCTAGACGCAAATATTGGTGTGAGAGCTAATTCAATCAAGGAAACATACTTGCATGTTGGTGAAGGGCATATTGAAGAAGGATCAGCCGAGTGGTTCTTGTGGGAGAACAACTCCATTTGGCTCACTAACTTCACACACCATCAGGCTTCCAAGCAGCTCTCAAGGAAACTCAGTTTTCACACTCTATGCTTAGTGCCCTTTGAGTGCATTATCTAGGAATGAACCTGGTAGAGTATCCCACACAAACGAATGCTCCACATGCGGGTTTCACATGCCACCAACTCCACATTCACAGGCAACTTCAGCGCCACAGCCGTTTTCAGATAGACCTCAATGCAAAGGCTCTAGACGCAAATATTGGTGTGAGAGCTAATTCAATCAAGGAAACACTGCATGTTGGTGAAGGGCATATTGAAGAAGGATCAGCCGAGTGGTTCTTGTGGGAGAACAACTCCATTTGGCTCACTAACTTCACACACCATCAGGCTTCCAAGCAGCTCTCAAGGAAACTCAGTTTTCACACTCTATGTTTAATGCCCTTTGAGTGCATTATCTAGGAACGAACCTGGTAGAGCATCCCACACAAACGAATGTTCCACATGCGGGTTTCACATGCCACCAACTCCACATTCACAGGCAACTTCAGCGCCACAGCCGTTTTCAGATAGCCCTCAATGCAAAGGCTCTAGACGCAAATATTGGTGTGAGAGCTAATTCAATCAAGGAAACACTGCATGTTGGTGAAGGGCATATTGAAGAAGGATCAGCCGAGTGGTTCTTGTGGGAGAACAATTCCATTTGGCTCACTAACTTAACACACCATCAGGCTTCCAAGCAGCTCTCAAGGAAACTCAGTTTTCACACTCTATGCTTAGTGCCCTTTGTATGGCTAGGACTGAAATGAACCTGGTAGAGCATCCCACACAAACGAATGCTCCACATGCGGGTTTCACAAGCCACCAACTCCACATTCACAGGCAACTTCAGCGCCACAGCCGTTTTCAGATAGCCCTCAATGCAAAGGCTCTAGACGCAAATATTGGTGTGAGAGCTAATTCAATCAAGGAAACACTGCATGTTGGTGAAGGGCATATTGAAGAAGGATCAGCCGAGTGGTTCTTGTGGGAGAACAACTCCATTTGGCTCACTAACTTCACACACCATCAGGCTTCCAAGCAGCTCTCAAGGAAACTCAGTTTTCACACTCTATGCTTAGTGCCCTTTGAGTGCCTAGGACTGAAATGAAGCTTGGAGAGCATCCCACACAAACGAATGCTCCACATGCGGGTTTCACATGCCACCAACTCCACATTCACAGGCAACTTCAGCGTCACAGCCGTTTTCAGATAGCCCTCAATGCAAAGGCTCTAAACGCAAATATTGGTGTGAGAGCTAATTCAATCAAGGAAACACTGCATGTTGGTGAAGGGCATATTGAAGAAGGATCAGCCGAGTGGTTCTTGTGGGAGAACAACTCCATTTGGCTCACTAACTTCACACACCATCAGGCTTCCAAGCAGCTCTCAAGGAAACTCAGTTTTCACACTCTATGCTTAGTGCCCTTTGAGTGCATTTTCTAGGAATGAACCTGGTAGAGCATCCCACACAAACGAATGCTCCACATGCGGGTTTCACATGCCACCAACTCCACATTCACAGGCAACTTCAGCGCCACAGCCGTTTTCAGATAGCCCTCAATGCAAAGGCTCTAGACGCAAATATTGGTGTGAGAGCTAATTCAATCAAGGAAACACTGCATGTTGGTGCAGGGCATATTGAAGAAGGATCAGCCGAATGGTTCTTGTGGGAGAACAACTCCATTTCCCTCACTAAATTGACACACCATCAGGCTTCCAAGCAGCTCTCAAAGAAACTCAGTTTTCACACTCTATGCTTAGTTCCATGTGAGTGCCTAGGACTGAAATGAAGCTTGGAGAGCATCCCACATAAACGAATGCTCCACATGCGGGTTTCACATGCCACCAACTCCACATTCACAGGCAACTTCAGCGCCACAGCCGTTTTCAGATAGCCCTCAATGCAAAGGCTCTAGACGCAAATATTGGTGTGAGAGCTAATTCAATCAAGGAAACACTGCATGTTGGTGAAGGGCATATTGAAAAAGAATCAGCCGAGTGGTTCTTGTGGGAGAACAACACCATTTGGCTCACTAACTTCACACACCATCAGGATTCCAAGCAGCTCTCAAGGAAACTCAGTTTTCAACTCTATGCTGAGTGCTCTTTGTGTGCCTAGGAGTGAAATGAAGCTTGGTCAGCATCCCACACAAACGAATGCTCCACATGCGGGTTTCACATGCCACCAACTCCACATTCACAGGCAACTTCAGCGCCACAGCCGTTTTCAGATAGCCCTCAATGCAAAGGCTCTAGACGCAAATATTGGTGTGAGAGCTAATTCAATCAAGGAAACACTGCATGTTGGTGAAGGGCATATTGAAGAAGGATCAGCCGAGTGGTTCTTGTGGGAGAACAACTCCATTTGGCTCACTAACTTCACACACCATCAGGCTTCCAAGCAGCTCTCAAGGAAACTCAGTTTTCACACTCTATGCTTAGTGCCCTTTGAGTGCCTAGGAGTGAAATGAAGCTTGGAGAGCATCCCACATAAACGAATGCTCCACATGCGGGTTTCCAACCACCAACACAACAACATGCCACCAACTCCACATTCACAGGCAACATCAGAGCCACAGCCGTTTTCAGATAGCCCTCAATGCAAAGGCTCTAGACGCAAATATTGGTGTGAGAGCTAATTCAATCAAGGGAGAACACTGCATGTTGGTGAAGGGCATATTGAAGAAGGATCAGCCGAGTGGTTCTTGTGGAGAACAACTCCATTTGGCTCGCTAACTTCACACACCATCAGGCTTCCAAGCAGCTCTCAAGGAAACTCAGTTTTCACACTCTATGCTTAGTGCCCTTTGAGTGCCTAGGACTGAAATGAAGCTTGGAGAGCATCCCACATAAACGAATGCTCCACATGCGGGTTTCACATGCCACCAACTCCACATTCACAGGCAACTTCAGCGCCACAGCCGTTTTCAGATAGCCCTCAATGCAAAGGCTCTAGACGCAAATATTGGTGTGAGAGCTAATTCAATCAAGGAAACACTGCATGTTGGTGAAGGGCATATTGAAGAAGGATCAGCCGAGTGGTTCTTGTGGGAGAACAACTCCATTTGGCTCACTAACTTCACACACCATCAGGCTTCCAAGCAGCTCTCAAGGAAACTCAGTTTTCACACTCTATGCTTAGTGCTCTTTGTATGACTATTACTGAAATGAACCTGGTAGAGCATCCCACACAAACGAATGCTCGGTTTCACATGCCACCAAACTCCACATTCACAGGCAACTTCAGCGCCACAGCCGTTTTCAGATAGCCCTCAATGCAAAGGCCTCTAGACGCAAATATTGGTGTGAGAGCTAATTCCATCAAGGAAACACTGCATTGTTGGTGAAGGGCATATTGAAGAAGGATCAGCCGAGTGGTTCTTGTGAGAGAACAACTCCATTTGGCTCACTAACTTCACACACCATCAGGCTTCCAAGCAGCTCTCAAGGAAACTCAGTTTTCACACTCTATGCTTAGTGCCCTTTGAGTGCATTATCTAGGAATGAACATGGTAGAGCATCCTACACAAACGAATGCTCCACATGCGGGTTTCACATGCCTCCAACTCCACATTCACAGGCAACTTCAGCGCCACAGCCGTTTTCAGATAGCCCTCAATGCAAAGGCTCTAGACGCAAATATTGGTGTGAGAGCTAATTCAATCAAGGAAACACTGCCATGTTGGTGAAGGGCATATTGAAGAAGGATCAGCCGAGTGTTCTTGTGGGAGAACAACTCCATTTGGCTCACTAACTTCACACACCATCAGGCTTCCAAGCAGCTCTCAAGGAAACTCAGTTTTCACACTCTATGCTTAGTGCTCTTTGTATGACTATTACTGAAATGAACCTGGTAGAGGCATCCCCACACAAACGAATGCTCCACATGTGGGTTTCACATGCCACCAACTCCACATTCACAGGCAACTTCAGCGCCACAGCCGTTTTCAGATAGCCCTCAATGCAAAGGCTCTAGACGCAAATATTGGTGTGAGAGCTAATTCAATCAAGGAAACACTGCATGTTGGTGAAGGGCATATTGAAGAAGGATCAGCCGAGTGGTTCTTGTGGGAGAACAACTCCATTTGGCTCACTAACTTCACACACCATCAGGCTTCCAAGCAGCTCTCAAGGAAACTCAGTTTTCACACTCTATGCTTAGTGCCCTTTGAGTGCATTATCTAGGAATGAACCTGGTAGAGCATCCCACACAAACGAATGCTCCACATGCGGGTTTCACATGCCACCAACTCCACATTCACAGGCAACTTCAGCGCCATAGCCGTTTTAAGATAGACCTCAATGCAAAGGCTCTAGACGCAAATATTGGTGTGAGAGCTAATTCAATCAAGGAAACACTGCATGTTGGTGAAGGGCATATTGAAGAAGGATCAGCCGAGTGGTTCTTGTGGGAGAACAACTCCATTTGGCTCACTAACTTCACACACCATCAGGCTTCCAAGCAGCTCTCAAGGAAACTCAGTTTTCACACTCTATGCTTAGTGCCCTTTGAGTGCATTATCTAGGAATGAACATGTTAGAGCATCCTACACAAACGAATGCTCCACATGCGGGTTTCACATGCCTCCAACTCCACATTCACAGGCAACTTCAGCGCCACAGCCGTTTTCAGATAGCCCTCAAAGCAAAGGCTCTAGACGCAAATATTGGTGTGAGAGCTAATTCAATCAAGGAAACACTGCATGTTGGTGAAGGGCATATTGAAGAAGAATCAGCCGAGTGGTTCTTGTGGGAGAACAACTCCATTTGGCTCACTAACTTCACAGCCATAAGGCTTCCAAGCAGCTCTCAAGGAACCTCAGTTTTCACACTCTATGCTTAGTGCTCTTTGAGTGCCTAGGACTGAAAAGAAGCTTGGAGAGCATCCCACATAAACGAATGCTCCACATGCGGGTTTCACATGCCACCAACTCCACATTCACAGGCAACTTCAGCGCCACAGCCGTTTTCAGATAGCCCTCAATGCAAAGGCTCTAGACGCAAATATTGGTGTGAGAGCTAATTCAATCAAGGAAACACTGCATGTTGGTGAAGGGCATATTGAAGAAGGATCATCCGAGTGGTTCTTGTGGGAGAACAACTCCATTTGGCTCACTAACTTCACACACCATCAGGCTTCCAAGCAACTCTCAAGGAAACTCAGTTTTCACACTCTATGCTTTGTGACCTTTGTATGGCTAGGACTGAAATGAACCTGGTAGAGCATCCCACACAAACGAATGCTCCACATGCGGGTTTCACATTCCACCAACTCCACATTCACAGGCAACTTCAGCGCCTCAGCCGTTTTCAGATAGCCCTCAATGCAAAGGCTCTAGACGCAAATATTGGTGTGAGAGCTAATTCAATCAAGGAAACACTGCATGTTGGTGAAGGGCATATTGAAGAAGGATCAGCCGAGTGGTTCTTGTGGGAGAACAACTCCATTTGGCTCACTAACTTCACACACCATCAGGCTTCCAAGCAGCTCTCAAGGAAACTCAGTTTTCACACTCTATGCTTAGTGCCCTTTGAGTACATTATCTAGGAATGAACCTGGTAGAGCATCCCACACAAACGAATGCTCTACATGCGGGTTTCACATGCCACCAACTCCACATTCACAGGCAACTTCAGCGCCACAGCCGTTTTCAGATAGCCCTCAATGCAAAGGCTCTAGACGCAAATATTGGTGTGAGAGCTAATTCAATCAAGGAAACACTGCATGTTGGTGAAGGGCATATTGAAGAAGGATCAGCCGAGTGGTTCTTGTGGGAGAACAACTCCATTTGGCTCACTAACTTCACACACCATCAGGCTTCCAAGCAGCTCTCAAGGAAACTCAGTTTTCACACTCTATGCTTAGTGCCCTTTGAGTGCATTATCTAGGAATGAACATGGTAGAGCATCCTACACAAACGAATGCTCCACATGCGGGTTTCACATGCCTCCAACTCCACATTCACAGGCAACTTCAGCGCCACAGCCGTTTTCAGATAGCCCTCAATGCAAAGGCTCTAGACGCAAATATTGTGTGAGAGCTAATTCAATCAAGGAAACACTGCATGTTGGTGAAGGGCATATTGAAAAAGAATCAGCCGAGTGGTTCTTGTGGGAGAACAACTCCATTTGGCTCACTAACTTCACACACCATCAGGCTTCCAAGCAGCTCTCAAGGAAACTCAGTTTTCACACTCTATGCTTAGTGATCTTTGTGTTCCTAGGACTGAAATGAAGCTTGGTCAGCATCCCACACAAACGAATGCTCCACATGCGGGTTTCACATGCCACCAACTCCAGATTTACAGGCAACTTCAGCGCCACAGCCATTTTCAGATAGCCCTCAATGCAAAGGCTCGAGACGCAAATATTGGTGTGAGAGCTAATTCAATCAAGGAAACACTGCATGTTGGTGAAGGGCATATTGAAGAAGGATCAGCCGAGTGGTTCTTGTGGGAGAACAACTCCATTTGGCTCACTAACTTCACACACCATCAGGCTTCCAAGCAGCTCTCAAGGAAACTCAGTTTTCACAATCTATGCTTAGTGCAATTTGAGTGCCTAGGACTGAAATGAAGCTTGGAGAGCATCCCACATAAACGGGTGCTCCACATGTGGGTTTCACATGCCACCAACTCCACATTCACAGTCAACTTCAGCGCCACAGCCGTTTTCAGATAGCCCTCAATGCAAAGGCTCTAGACGCAAATATTGGTGTGAGAGCTAATTCAATCAAGGAAACACTGCATGTTGGTGAAGGGCATATTGAAAAAGAATCAGCCGAGTGGTTCTTGTGGGAGAACAACTCTATTTGGCTCACTAACTTCACACACCATCAGGATTCCAAGCAGCTCTCAAGGAAACTCAGTTTTCACACTCTATGCTTAGTGCCCTTTGAGTGCCTAGGAGTGAAATGAAGCTTGGAAAGCATCCCACATAAACGAACGCTCCACATGCGGGTTTCACATGCCACCAACTCCAGATTTACAGGCAACATCAGCGCCACAGCCGTTTTCAGATAGCCCTCAATGCAAAGGCTCTAGACGCAAATATTGGTGTGAGAGCTAATTCAATCAAGGAAACACTGCATGTTGGTGAAGGGCATATTGAAGAAGGATCAGCCGAGTGGTTCTTGTGGGAGAACAACTCCATTTGGCTCACTAACTTCACACACCATCAGGCTTCCAAGCAGCTCTCAAGGAAACTCAGTTTTCACACTCTATGCTTAGTGCCCTTTGAGTGCATTATCTGGGAATGAACATGGTAGAGCATACCACACAAACGAATGCTCCACATGCGGGTTTCACATGCCACCAACTCCACATTCACAGGCAACTTCAGCGCCACAGCCGTTTTCAGATAGCCCTCAATGCAAAGGCTCTAGACGCAAATAGTGGTGTGAGAGCTAATTCAATCAAGGAAACACTGCATGTTGGTGAAGGGCATATTGAAGAAGGATCAGCCCAGTGGTTCTTGTGGGAGAACAACTCCATTTGGCTCACTAACTTCACACACCATCAGGCTTCCAAGCAGCTCTCAAGGAAACTCAGTTTTCACACTCTATGCTTAGTGCCGTTTGAGTGCATTATCTAGGAATGAACATGGTAGAGTATCCCACACAAACGAATGCTCCACATGCGGGTTTCACATGCCACCAACTCCACATCCACAGGCAACTTCAGCGCCACAGCCGTTTTCAGATAGCCCTCAATGCAAAGGCTCTAGACGCAAATATTGGTGTGAGAGCTAATTCAATCAAGGAAACACTGCATGTTGGTGAAGGGCATATTGAAGAAGGATCAGCCGAGTGGTTCTTGTGGGAGAACAACTCCATTTGGCTCGCTAACTTCACACACCATCAGGCTTCCAAGTAGCTCTCAAGGAAACTCAGTTTTCACACTCTATGCTTAGTGCCCTTTGAGTGCATTATCTAGGAATGAACATGGTAGAGCATCCCACACGTACGAATGCTCTACATGCGGGTTTCACATGCCACCAACTCCACATTCACAGGCAACTTCAGCGCCACAGCCGTTTTCAGATAGCCCTCAATGCAAAGGCTCTAGACACAAATATTGGTGTGAGAGCTAATTCAATCAAGGAAACACTGCATGTTGGTGAAGGGCATATTGAAAAAGAATCAGCCGAGTGGTTCTTGTGGGAGAACAACTCCATTTGGCTCACTAACTTCACACACCATCAGGATTCCAAGCAGCTCTCAAGGAAACTCAGTTTTCACACTCTATGCTTAGTGCCCTTTGAGTGCCTAGGAGTGAAAGGAAGCTTGGAAAGCATCCCACATAAACGAATGCTCCACATGCGGGTTTCACATGCCACCAACTCCACATTCACAGGCAACATCAGCGCCACAGCCGTTTTCAGATAGCCCTCAATGCAAAGGCTCTAGACGCAAATATTGGTGTGAGAGCTAATTCAATCAAGGAAACACTGCATGTTGGTGAAGGGCATATTGAAGAAGGATCAGCCGAGTGGTTCTTGTGGGAGAACAACTCCATTTGGCTCACTAACTTCACACACCATCAGGCTTCCAAGCAGCTCTCAAGGAAACTCAGTTTTCACACTCTATGCTTAGTGCCCTTTGAGTGCATTATCTGGGAATGAACATTTTAGAGCATCCCACATAAAGGAATGCTCCACATGCGGGTTTCACATGCCACCAACTCCACATTCACAGGCAACTTCAGCGCCACAGCCGTTTTCAGATAGCCCTCAATGCAAAGGCTCTAGACACAAATATTGGTGTGAGAGCTAATTCAATCAAGGAAACACTGCATGTTGGTGAAGGGCATATTGAAGAAGGATCAGCCGAGTGGTTCTTGTGGGAGAACAACTCCATTTGGCTCACTAACTTCACACACCATCAGGCTTCCAAGCAGCTCTCAAGGAAACTCAGTTTTCACACTCTATGCTTAGTGCCCTTTGAGTGAATTATCTATTAATGAACCTGGTAGAGCATCCCACACAAACGAATGCTCTACATGCGGGTTTCACATGCCACCAACTCCACATTCACAGGCAACTTCAGCGCCACAGCCGTTTTCAGATAGCCCTCAATGCAAAGGCTCTAGACGCAAATATTGGTGTGAGAGCTAATTCAATCAAGGAAACACTGCATGTTGGTGAAGGGCATATTGAAGAAGGATCAGCCGAGTGGTTCTTGTGGGAGAACAACTCCATTTGGCTCACTAACTTCACACACCATCAGGCATCCAAGCAGCTCTCAAGGAAACTCAGTTTTCACACTCTATGCTTAGTGCTCTTTGTGTGCCTAGGACTAAAATGAAGCTTGGTCACCATTCCACACAAACGAATGCTCCACATGCGGGTTTCACATGCCACCAACTCCACATTCACAGGCAACTTCAGCGCCTCAGCCATTTTCATATAGCCCTCAATGCAAAGGCTCTAGACGCAAATATTGGTGTGAGAGCTAATTCAATCAAGGAAACACTGCATGTTGGTGAAGGGCATATTGAAGAAGGATCAGCCGAGTGGTTCTTGTGGGAGAACAACTCCATTTGGCTCACTAACTTCACACACCATCAGGCTTCCAAGCAGCTCTCAAGGAAACTCAGTTTTCACACTCTATGCTTAGTGCCCTTTGAGTGCATTATCTAGGAATGAACATGGTAGAGCATCCTACACAAACGAATGCTCCACATGCGGGTTTCACATGCCACCAACTCCACATTCACAGGCAACTTCAGCGCCACAGCCGTTTTCAGATAGCCCTCAATGCAAAGGCTCTAGACGCAAATATTGGTGTGAGAGCTAATTCAATCAAGGAAACACTGCATGTTGGTGAAGGGCATATTGAAGAAGGATCAGCCCAGTGGTTCTTGTGGCAGAACAACTCCATTTGGCTCACTAACTTCACAGCCATAAGGCTTCCAAGCAGCTCTCAAGGAAACTCAGTTTTCACACTCTATGCTTAGTGCTCTTTGAGTGCCTAGGACTGAAATGAAGCTTGGAGAGCATCCCACATAAACGAATGCTCCACATGCGGGTTTCACATGCCTCCAACTCCACATTCACAGGCAACTTCAGCGCCACAGCCGTTTTCAGATAGCCCTCAATGCAAAGGCTCTAGACGCAAATATTGGTGTGAGAGCTAATTCAATCAAGGAAACACTGCATGTTGGTGAAGGGCATATTGAAGAAGGATCAGCCGAGTGGTTCTTGTGGCAGAACAACTCCATTTGGCTCACTAACTTCACAGCCATCAGGCTTCCAAGCAGCTCTCAAGGAAACTCAGTTTTCACACTCTATGCTTAGTGCCCTTTGAGTGCATTATCTAGGAATGAACATGGTAGAGCATCCTACACAAACGAATGCTCCACATGCGGGTTTCACATGCCTCCAACTCCACATTCACAGGCAACTTCAGCGCCACAGCTATTTTCAGATAGCCCTCAATGCAAAGGCTCTAGACGCAAATATTGGTGTGAGAGCTAATTCAATCAAGGAAACACTGCATGTTGGTGAAGGGCATATTGAAGAAGGATCAGCCGAGTGGTTCTTGTGGGAGAACAACTCCATTTGGCTCCCTAACTTCACACACCATCAGGCTTCCAAGCAGCTCTCAAAGAAACTCAGTTTTCACACTCTATGCTTAGTGCTCCTTGAGTGCCTAGGACTGAAATGAAGCTTGGAGAGCATCCCACACAAACGAATGCTCCACATGCGGGTTTCACATGCCACCAACTCCACATTCACAGGCAACTTCATCGCCACAGCCATTTTCAGATAGCCCTCAAAGCAAAGGCTCTAGACACAAATATTGGTGTAAGAGCTAATTCAATCAAGGAAACACTGCATGTTGGTGAAGGGCATATTGAAGAAGGATCAGCCGAGTGGTTCTTGTGGGAGAACAACTCCATTTGGCTCACTAACTTCACACACCATCAGGCTTCCAAGCAGCTCTCAAGGAAACTCAGTTTTCACACTCTATGCTTAGTGCCCTTTGAGTGCATTTTCTAGGAATGAACCTGGTAGAGCATCCCACACAAACGAATGCTCCACATGCGGGTTTCACATGCCACCAACTCCACATTCACAGGCAACTTCAGCGCCACAGCCGTTTTCAGATAGCCCTCAATGCAAAGGCTCTAGACGCAAATATTGGTGTGAGAGCTAATTCAATCAAGGAAACACTGCATGTTGGTGAAGGGCATATTGAAGAAGGATCAGCCGAGTGGTTCTTGTGGGAGAACAACTCCATTTGGCTCACTAACTTCACACACCATCAGGCTTCCAAGCAGCTCTCAAGGAAACTCAGTTTTCACACTCTATGCTTAGTGCCCTTTGAGTGCCTAGGACTGAAATGAAGCTTGGAGAGCATCCCACACAAACGAATGCTCCACATGCGGGTTTCACATGCCACCAACTCCACATTCACAGGCAACTTCAGCGCCACAGCCGTTTTCAGATAGCCCTCAATGCAAAGGCTCTAAACGCAAATATTGGTGTGAGAGCTAATTCAATCAAGGAAACACTGCATGTTGGTGAAGGGCATATTGAAGAAGGATCAGCCGAGTGGTTCTTGTGGGAGAACAACTCCATTTGGCTCACTAACTTCACACACCATCAGGCTTCCAAGCAGCTCTCAAGGAAACTCAGTTTTCACACTCTATGCTTAGTGCCCTTTGAGTGCATTTTCTAGGAATGAACCTGGTAGAGCATCCCACACAAACGAATGCTCCACATGCGGGTTTCACATGCCACCAACTCCACATTCACAGGCAACTTCAGCGCCACAGCCGTTTTCAGATAGCCCTCAATGCAAAGGCTCTAGACGCAAATATTGGTGTGAGAGCTAATTCAATCAAGGAAACACTGCATGTTGGTGAAGGGCATATTGAAGAAGGATCAGCCGAATGGTCGTTGTGGGAGAACAACTCCATTTCCCTCACTAAATTGACACACCATCAGGCTTCCAAGCAGCTCTCAAAGAAACTCAGTTTTCACACTCTATGCTTAGTTCCATGTGAGTGCCTAGGACTGAAATGAAGCTTGGAGAGCATCCCACATAAACGAATGCTCCACATGCGGGTTTCACATGCCACCAACTCCACATTCACAGGCAACTTCAGCGCCACAGCCGTTTTCAGATAGCCCTCAATGCAAAGGCTCTAGACGCAAATATTGGTGTGAGAGCTAATTCAATCAAGGAAACACTGCATGTTGGTGAAGGGCATAGTGAAAAAGAATCAGCCGAGTGGTTCTTGTGGGAGAACAACACCATTTGGCTCACTAACTTCACACACCATCAGGATTCCAAGCAGCTCTCAAAGAAACTAAATTTTCAACTCTATGCTGAGTGCTCTTTGTGTGCCTAGGAGTGAAATGAAGCTTGGTCAGCATCCCACACAAACGAATGCTCCACATGCGGGTTTCACATGCCACCAACTCCACATTCACAGGCAACTTCAGCGCCACAGCCGTTTTCAGATAGCCCTCAATGCAAAGGCTCTAGACGCAAATATTGGTGTGAGAGCTAATTCAATCAAGGAAACACTGCATGTTGGTGAAGGGCATATTGAAGAAGGATCAGCCGAGTGGTTCTTGTGGGAGAACAACTCCATTTGGCTCACTAACTTCACACACCATCAGGCTTCCAAGCAGCTCTCAAGGAAACTCAGTTTTCACACTCTATGCTTAGTGCCCTTTGAGTGCCTAGGAGTGAAATGAAGCTTGGAGAGCATCCCACATAAACGAATGCTCCACATGCGGGTTTCACATGCCACCAACTCCACATTCACAGGCCACATCAGAGCCACAGCCGTTTTCAGATAGCCCTCAATGCAAAGGCTCTAGACACAAATATTGGTGTGAGAGCTAATTCAATCAAGGAAACACTGCATGTTGGTGAAGGGCATATTGAAGAAGGATCAGCCGAGTGGTTCTTGTGGGAGAACAACTCCATTTGGCTCACTAACTTCACACACCATCAGGCTTCCAAGCAGCTCTCAAGGAAACTCAGTTTTCACACTCTATGCTTAGTGCCCTTTGAGTGCCTAGGACTGAAATGAAGCTTGGAGAGCATCCCACATAAACGAATGCTCCACATGCGGGTTTCACATGCCACCAACTCCACATTCACAGGCAACTTCAGCGCCACAGCCGTTTTCAGATAGCCCTCAATGCAAAGGCTCTAGACGCAAATATTGGTGTGAGAGCTAATTCAATCAAGGAAACACTGCATGTTGGTGAAGGGCATATTGAAGAAGGATCAGCCGAGTGGTTCTTGTGGGAGAACAACTCCATTTGGCTCACTAACTTCACACACCATCAGGCTTCCAAGCAGCTCTCAAGGAAACTCAGTTTTCACACTCTATGCTTAGTGCTCTTTGTATGACTATTACTGAAATGAACCTGGTAGAGCATCCCACACAAACGAATGCTCCACATGTGGGTTTCACATGCCACCAACTCCACATTCACAGGCAACTTCAGCGCCACAGCCGTTTTCAGATAGCCCTCAAAGCAAAGGCTCTAGACGCAAATATTGGTTTGAGAGCTAATTCAATCAAGGAAACACTGCATGTTGGTGAAGGGCATATTGAAGAAGGATCAGCAGAGTGGTTCTTGTGGGAGAACAACTCCATTTGGCTCACTAACTTCACACACCATCAGGCTTCCAAGCAGCTCTCAAGGAAACTCAGTTTTCACACTCTATGCTTAGTGCCCTTTGAGTGCATTATCTAGGAATGAACATGGTAGAGCATCCTACACAAACGAATGCTCCACATGCGGGTTTCACATGCCTCCAACTCCACATTCTCAGGCAACTTCAGCGCCACAGCCGTTTTCAGATACCCCTCAATGCAAAGGCTCTAGACGCAAATATTGGTGTGAGAGCTAATTCAATCAAGGAAACACTGCATGTTGGTGAAGGGCATATTGAAGAAGGATCAGCAGAGTGGTTCTTGTGGGAGAACAACTCCATTTGGCTCACTAACTTCACACACCATCAGGCTTCCAAGCAGCTCTCAAGGAAACTCAGTTTTCACACTCTATGCTTAGTGCTCTTTGTATGACTATTACTGAAATGAACCTGGTAGAGCATCCCACACAAACGAATGCTCCACATGTGGGTTTCACATGCCACCAACTCCACATTCACAGGCAACTTCAGCGCCACAGCCGTTTTCAGATAGCCCTCAATGCAAAGGCTCTAGACGCAAATATTGGTGTGAGAGCTAATTCAATCAAGGAAACACTGCATGTTGGTGAAGGGCATATTGAAGAAGGATCAGCCGAGTGGTTCTTGTGGGAGAACAACTCCATTTGGCTCACTAACTTCACACACCATCAGGCTTCCAAGCAGCTCTCAAGGAAACTCAGTTTTCACACTCTATGCTTAGTGCCCTTTGAGTGCATTATCTAGGAATGAACATGTTAGAGCATCCTACACAAACGAATGCTCCACATGCGGGTTTCACATGCCTCCAACTCCACATTCACAGGCAACTTCAGCGCCACAGCCGTTTTCAGATAGCCCTCAAAGCAAAGGCTCTAGACGCAAATATTGGTGTGAGAGCTAATTCAATCAAGGAAACACTGCATGTTGGTGAAGGGCATATTGAAGAAGAATCAGCCGAGTGGTTCTTGTGGGAGAACAACTCCATTTGGCTCACTAACTTCACAGCCATCAGGCTTCCAAGCAGCTCTCAAGGAAACTCAGTTTTCACACTCTATGCTTAGTGCCCTTTGAGTGCCTAGGACTGAAATGAAGCTTGGAGAGCATCCCACATAAACGAATGCTCCACATGCGGGTTTCACATGCCACCAACTCCACATTCACAGGCAACTTCAGCGCCACAGCCGTTTTCAGATAGCCCTCAATGCAAAGGCTCTAGACGCAAATATTGGTGTGAGAGCTAATTCAATCAAGGAAACACTGCATGTTGGTGAAGGGCATATTGAAGAAGGATCAGCCGAGTGGTTCTTGTGGGAGAACAACTCCATTTGGCTCACTAACTTCACACACCATCAGGCTTCCAAGCAACTCTCAAGGAAACTCAGTTTTCACACTCTATGCTTTGTGACCTTTGTATGGCTAGGACTGAAATGAACGTGGTAGAGCATCCCACACAAACGAATGCTCCACATGCGGGTTTCACATGCCACCAACTCCACATTCACAGGCAACTTCAGCGCCTCAGCCGTTTTCAGATAGCCCTCAATGCAAAGGCTCTAGACGCAAATATTGGTGTGAGAGCTAATTCAATCAAGGAAACACTGCATGTTGGTGAAGGGCATATTGAAGAAGGATCAGCCGAGTGGTTCTTGTGGGAGAACAACTCCATTTGGCTCACTAACTTCACACACCATCAGGCTTCCAAGCAGCTCTCAAGGAAACTCAGTTTTCACACTCTATGCTTAGTGCCCTTTGAGTACATTATCTAGGAATGAACCTGGTAGAGCATCCCACACAAACGAATGCTCTACATGCGGGTTTCACATGCCACCAACTCCACATTCACAGGCAACTTCAGCGCCACAGCCGTTTTCAGATAGCCCTCAATGCAAAGGCTCTAGACGCAAATAGTGGTGTGAGAGCTAATTCAATCAAGGAAACACTGCATGTTGGTGAAGGGCATATTGAAGAAGGATCAGCCGAGTGGTTCTTGTGGGAGAACAACTCCATTTGGCTCACTAACTTCACACACCATCAGGCTTCCAAGCAGCTCTCAAGGAAACTCAGTTTTCACACTCTATGCTTAGTGCCCTTTGAGTGCATTATCTAGGAATGAACATGGTAGAGCATCCTACACAAACGAATGCTCCACATGCGGGTTTCACATGCCTCCAACTCCACATTCACAGGCAACTTCAGCGCCACAGCCGTTTTCAGATAGCCCTCAATGCAAAGGCTCTAGACGCAAATCTTGGTGTGAGAGCTAATTCAATCAAGGAAACACTGCATGTTGGTGAAGGGCATATTGAGGAAGGATCAGCCGAGTGGTTCTTGTGGGAGAACAACTCCATTTGGCTCACTAACTTCACACACCATCAGGCTTCCAAGCAGCTCTCAAGGAAACTCAGTTTTCACACTCTATGCTTAGTGATCTTTGTGTGCCTAGGACTGAAATGAAGCTTGGTCAGCATCCCACACAAACGAATGCTCCACATGCGGGTTTCACATGCCACCAACTCCACATTCACAGGCAACTTCAGCGCCACAGCCATTTTCAGATAGCCCTCAATGCAAAGGCTCTAGACGCAAATATTGGTGTGAGAGCTAATTCAATCAAGGAAACACTGCATGTTGGTGAAGGCATATTGAAGAAGGATCAGCCGAGTAGTTCTTGTGGAGAGAACAACTCCATTTGGCTCACTAACTTCACACACCATCAGGCTTCCAAGCAGCTCTCAAGGAAACTCAGTTTTCACACTCTATGCTTAGTTCCATGTGAGTGCCTAGGACTGAAATGAAGCTTGGTCAGCATCCCACATAAACGAATGCTCCACATGCGGGTTTCACATGCCACCAACTCCACATTCACAGGCAACTTCAGCGCCACAGCCGTTTTCAGATAGCCCACAATGCAAAGGCTCTAGACGCAAATATTGGTGTGAGAGCTAATTCAATCAAGGAAACACTGCATGTTGGTGAAGGGCATATTGAAGAAGGATCAGCAATGTGGATCTTGTGGGAGAAACAACTCCCATTTGGCTCACTAACTTCACACACCATCAGGCTTCCAAGCAGCTCTCAAGGAAACTCAGTTTTCACACTCTATGCTTAGTGCCCTTTGAGTGCCTAGGACTGAAATGAAGCTTGGAGAGCATCCCACATAAACGAATGCTCCACATGCGGGTTTCACATGCCACCAACTCCACATTCACAGGCAACTTCAGCGCCACAGCCGTTTTCAGATAGCCCTCAATGCAAAGGCTCGAGACGCAAATATTGGTGTGAGAGCTAATTCAATCAAGGAAACACTGCATGTTGGTGAAGGGCATATTGAAGAAGGATCAGCCGAGTGGTTCTTGTGGGAGAATAACTCCATTTGGCTCACTAACTTCACACACCATCAGGCTTCCAAGCATCTCTCAAAGAAACTCAGTTTTCACAATCTATGCTTAGTGCAATTTGAGTGGCCTAGGACTGAAATGAAGCTTGGAGAGCATCCCACATAAACGGGTGCTCCACATGTGGGGTTTCACATGCCACCAACTCCACATTCACAGGCAACTTCAGCGCCACAAGCCGTTTTCAGATAGCCCTCAATGCAAAGGCTCTAGACGCAAATATTGGTGTGAGAGCCTAATTCAATCAAGGAAACACTGCATGTTGGGTGAAGGGCATATTGAAAAAGAATCAGCCGAGTGGTTCTTGTGGGAGAACAACTCCATTTGGCTCACTAACTTCACACACCATCAGGATTCCAAGCAGCTCTCAAGGAAACTCAGTTTTCACACTCTATGCTTAGTGCCCTTTGAGTGCCTAGGAGTGAAATGAAGCTTGGAAAGCATCCCACATAAACGAACGCTCCACATGCGGGTTTCACATGCCACCAACTCCACATTCACAGGCAACATCAGCGCCACAGCCGTTTTCAGATAGCCCTCAATGCAAAGGCTCTAGACGCAAATATTGGTGTGAGAGCTAATTCAATCAAGGAAACACTGCATGTTGGTGAAGGGCATATTGAAGAAGGATCAGCCGAGTGGTTCTTGTGGGAGAACAACTCCATTTGGGCTCACTAACTTCACACACCATCAGGCTTCCAAGCAGCTCTCAAGGAAACTCAGTTTTCACACTGTATGCTTAGTGCCCTTTGAGTGCATTATCTGGGAATGAACATGGTAGAGCATACCACACAAACGAATGCTCCACATGCCGGGTTTCACATGCCACCAACTCCACATTCACAGGCAACTTCAGCGCCACAGCCGTTTTCAGATAGCCCTCAATGCAAAAGGCTCGAGACGCAAATATTGGTGTGAGAGCTAATTCAATCAGGAAACACTGCATGTTGGTGAAGGGCATATTGAAGAAGGATCAGCCGAGTGGTTCTTGTGGGAGGAATAACTCCATTTGGCTCACTAACTTCACACACCATCAGGCTTCCAAGCATCTCTCAAAGAAACTCAGTTTTCACAATCTATGCTTAGTGCAATTTGAGTGCCTAGGACTGAAATGAAGCTTGGAGAGGCATCCCACATAAACGGGTGCTCCACATGTGGGTTTTCACATGCCACCCAACTCCACATTCACAGTCAACTTCAGCGCCACAGCCGTTTTCAGATAGCCCTCAATGCAAAGGCTCTAGACGCAAATATTGGTGTGAGAGCTAATTTCAATCAAGGAACACTGCATGTTGGTGAAGGGCATATTGAAAAAGAATCAGCCGAGTGGTTCTTGTGGGAGAACAACTCCATTTGGCTCACTAAACTTCACACACCATCAGGATTCCAAGCAGCTCTCAAGGAAACTCAGTTTTCACACTCTATGCTTAGTGCCCTTTGAGTGCCTAGGAGTGAAATGAAGCCTTGGAAAGCATCCCACATAAACGAACGCTCCACATGCGGGTTTCACATGCCACCAACTCCAGATTTACAGGCAACATCAGCGCCACAGCCTTTTTCAGATAGCCCGTCAATGCAAAGGCTCTAGACGCAAATATTGGTGTGAGAGCTAATTCAATCAAGGAAAACACTGCATGTTGGTGAAGGGCATATTGAAGAAGGATCAGGCCGAGTGGTTCTTGTGGGGAGAACAACTCCATTTGGCTCACTAACTTCACACACCATCAGGCTTCCAAGCAGCTCTCAAGGAAACTCAGTTTTTCACACTCTATGCTTAGTGCCCTTTGAGTGCATTTATCTGGGAATGAACATGGTAGAGCATACCACACAAACGAATGCTCCACATGCGGGTTTTCACATGCCACCAACTCCACATTCACAGGCAACTTCAGCGCCACAGCCGTTTCAGATAGCCCTCAATGCAAAAGGATCTAGACGCAAATAGTGGTGTGAGAGCTAATTCAAATCAAGGAAACACTGCATGTTGGTGAAGGGCATATTGAAGAAGGATCAGCCGAGTGGTTCTTGTGGGAGAACAACTCCATTTGGCTCACTAACTTCACACACCATCAGGCTTCCAAGCAGCTCTCAAGGAAACTCAGTTTTCACACTCTATGCTTAGTGCCGTTTTGAGTGCATTATCTAGGAATGAACCTGGTAGAATATCCCACACAAACGAATGCTCCACATGCGGGTTTTCACATGCCACCAACTCCACATTCACAGGCAACTTCAGCGCCACAGCCGTTTTCAGATAGCCCTCAATGCAAAGGCTCTAGACGCAAATATTGGTGTGAGAGCTAATTCAATCAAGGAAACACTGCATGTTGGTGAAGGGCCATATTGAAGAAGGAATCAGCCGAGTGGTTCTTGTGGGAGAACAACTCCATTTGGCTCGCTAACTTCACACACCATCAGGCTTCCAAGCAGCTCTCAAGGAAACTCCAGTTTTCACACTCTATGCTTAGTGCCCTTTGAGTGCAATATCTAGGAATGAACATGGTAGAGCATCCCACACGTACGAATGCTCCACAATGCGGGTTTCACATGCCACCAACTCCACATTCACAGGCAACTTCAGCGCCACAGCCGTTTTCAGATAGCCCTCAATGCAAAGGCTCTAGACGCAAATATTGGTGTGAGAGCTAATTCAATCAAGGAAACACTGCATGTTGGTGAAGGGGCATATTGAAAAAGAATCAGCCGAGTGGTTCTTGTGGGAGAACAACTCCATTTGGCTCACTAACTTCACACACCATCAGGATTCCAAGCAGCTCTCAAGGAAACTCAGTTTTCACACTCTATGCTTAGTGCCCTTTGAGTGCCTAGGAGTGAAATGAAGCTTGGGAAAGCATCCCACATAAACGAATGCTCCACATGCGGGTTTCACATGCCACCAACTCCAGATTTACAGGCAACATCAGCGCCACAGCCGTTTTCAGATAGCCCTCAATGCAAAGGCTCTAGACGCAAATATTGGTGTGAGAGCTAATTCAATCAAGGAAACACTGCATGTTGGTGAAGGGCATATTGAAGAAGGATCAGCCGAGTGGTTCTTGTGGGAGAACAACTCCATTTGGCTCACTAACTTCACAACCACCATCAGGCTTCCAAGGCAGCTCTCAAGGAAACTCAGTTTTCACACTCTATGCTTAGTGCCCCTTTGAGTGCATTATCTGGGAATGAACATTTTTAGAGCATCCCACACAAACGAATGCTCCACATGCGGGTTTCACATGCCACCAACTCCACATTCACAGGCAACTTCAGCGGCACAGCCGTTTTCAGATAGCCCTCCAATGCAAAGGCTCTAGACGCAAATATTGGTGTGAGAGCTAATTCAATCAAGGAAACACTGCATGTTGGTGGAGGGCATATTGAAGAAGGATCAGCCGAGTGGTTCTTGTGGGAGAACAACTCCATTTGGCTCACTAACTTCACACACCATCAGGCTTCCAAGCAGCTCTCAAGGAATCTCAGTTTTCACACTCTATGCTTAGTGGCCCTTTTGAGTGCATTATCTAGGAATGAACCTGGTAGAGGCATCCCACACGTACGAATGCTCCACATGCGGGTTTCACATGCCAGCAACTCCACATTCACAGGCAACTTCAGCGCCACAGCCGTTTTCAGATAGCCCTCAATGCAAAGGCTCTAGACGCAAATATTGGTGTGAGAGCTAATTCAATCAAGGAAAACACTGCATGTTGGTGAAGGGCATATTGAAGAAGGATCAGCCGAGTGGTTCTTGTGGAGAACAACTCCATTTGGCTCACTAACTTCACACCACCATCAGGCTTCCAAGCAGTTCTCAAGGAAACTCAGTTTTTCACACTCTATGCTTAGTGCCCATTGAGTGCCTAGGAGTGAAATGAAGCTTGGAGAGCATCCCACATAAAGGAATGCTCCACATGCGGGTTTCACCATGCCACCAACTCCACATTCACAGCAACTTCAGCGCCACAGCCGTTTTCAGATAGCCCTCAAAGCAAAGGCTCTAGACACAAAATATTGCTGTGAGAGCTAATTCAATCAAGGAAACACTGCATGTGGTGAAGGGCATATTGAAGAAGGATCAGCCGAGTGGTTCTTGTGGGAGAACAACTCCATTTGGCTCACTAACTTCACACACCATCAGGCTTCCAAGCAGTTCTCAAGGAAACTCAGTTTTCACACTCTATGCTTAGTGCCCTTTGAGTGAATTATCTATTAATGAACATGGTAGAGCATTACACACAAAACGAATGCTCCACATGCGGGTTTCACATGCCACCAACTCCACATTCACGAGGCAACTTCAGCGCCACAGCCGTTTTCAGATAGCCCTCAATGCAAAGGCTCTAGACGCAAATATTGGTGTGAGAGCTAATTCAATCAAGGAAACACTGCATGTTGGTGAAGGGCATATTGAAGAAGGATCAGCCGAGTGGTTCTTGTGGGAAAAACAACTCCATTTGGCTCACTAACTTCACACACCATCAGGCTTCCAAGCAGCTCTCAAGGAAACTCAGTTTTCACACTCTATGCTTAGTGCCCTTTGAGTGCATTATCTAGGAATGAACCTGGTAGAGCATCCCACACAAACGAATGCTCCACATGCGGGTTTCACATGCCACCAACTCCACATTCACAGGCAACTTCAGCGCCACAGCCGTTTTCAGATAGCCCCTCAATGCAAAGGCTCTAGACGCAAATATTGGTGTGAGAGCTAATTCAATCAAGGAAACACTGCATGTTGGTGAAGGGCATATTGAAGAAGGGGATCAGCCGAGTGGTTCTTGTGGGAGAACAACTCCATTTGGCTCGCTAACTTCACACACCATCAGGCTTCCAAGCAGCTCTCAAGGAAACTCAGTTTTCACACTCTATGCTTAGTGCCCTTTGAGTGCATTATCTAGGAATGAACATGGTAGAGCATCCCACACGTACGAATGCTCGACATGCGGGTTTCACATGCCACCAACTCCACATTCACAGGCAACTTCAGCGCCACAGCCCGTTTTCAGATAGCCCTCAATGCAAAGGCTCTAGACGCAAATATTGGTGTGAGAGCTAATTCAATCAAGGAAACACTGCATGTTGGTGAAGGGCATATTGAAGAAGGATCAGCCGAGTGGTTTCTTGTGGGAGAACAACTCCATTTTGGCTCACTAACTTCACACACCATCAGGCTTCCAAGCAGCTCTCAAGGAAACTCAGTTTTCACACTCTATGCTTAGTGCCCATTGAGTGCCTAGGAGGTGAAATGAAGCTTGGAGAGCATCCCACATAAACGAATGCTCCACATGCGGGTTTCACATGCCACCAACTCCACATTCACAGTCAACTTCAGCGCCACAGCCGTTTTCAGATAGCCCTCAATGCAAAGGCTCTAGACGCAAATCTTGGTGTGAGAGCTAATTCAATCAAGGAAACACTGCATGTTGGTGAAGGGCATATTGAAGAAGGATCAGCCGAGTGGTTCTTGTGGGAGAACAACTCCATTTGGCTCACTAACTTCACACACCATCAGGCTTCAAGCAGCTCTCAAGGAAACTCAGTTTTCACATTCTATTCTTATTGTCCCTTTTAGTGCATTATCTAGGGAATGAACATGGTAGAGCATCGCACACAAACGAATGCTTCCACATGCGGGTTTCACATGCCACCAACTCCACATTCACAGGCAACTTCAGCGCCACAGCCGTTTTCAGATAGCCCTCAATGCAAAGGCTCTAGACGCAAATATTGGTGTGAGAGCTAATTCAATCAAGGAAACACTGCATGTTGGTGAAGGGCATATTGAAGAAGGATCAGCCGAGTGGTTCTTGTGGGAGAAACAACTCCATTTGGGCTCCTAACTTCACACACCATCAGGCTTCCAAGCAGCTCTCAAAGAACCTCAGTTTTCACACTCTATGCTTAGTGCTCTTTGAGTGCCTAGGACTGAAATGAAGCTTGGAGAGCATCCCACACAAACGAATGCTCCACATGCGGGTTTCACATGCCACCAACTCCACATTCACAGGCAACTTCAGCGCCACAGCCATTTTCAGATAGCCCTCAAAGCAAAGGCTCTAGACACAAATTATTGGTGTAAGAGCTAATTCAATCAAGGAAACACTGCATGTTGGTGAAGGGCATATTGAAGAAGGATCAGCCGAGTGGTTCTTGTGGGAGAACAACTCCATTTGGCTCACTAACTTTCACACACCATCAGGCTTTCCAAGCAGCTCTCAAGGAAAACTCAGTTTTCACACTGCTATGCTTAGTGCCCTTTGTGTGAATTATCTATTAATGAACCCTGGTAGAGCATCCCACACAAACGAATGCCCTACATGCGGGTTTCACATGCCCACCAACTCCACATTCACAGGCAACTTCAGCGCCACAGCCGTTTTTCAGATAGCCCTCAATGCAAAGGCTCTAGACGCAAAATATTGGTGTGAGAGCTAATTCAATCAAGGAAACACTGCATGTTGGTGAAGGGCATATTGAAGAAGGATCAGCCGAGTGGTTCTTGTGGGAGAACAACTCCATTTGGCTCACTAACTTCACACACCATCAGGCATCCAAGCAGCTCTCAAGGAAACTCAGTTTTCACACTCTATGCTTAGTGCTCTTTGTGTGCCTAGGACTAAAATGAAGCTTGGTCAGCATTCCACACAAACGAATGCTCCACATGCGGGTTTCACATGCCACCAACTCCACATTCACAGGCAACTTCAGCGCCACAGCCGTTTTCATATAGCCCTCAATGCAAAGGCTCTAGACGCAAATATTGGTGTGAGAGCTAATTTCAATCAAGGAAAACACTGCATGTTGGTGAAGGGCATATTGAAGAAGGATCAGCCGAGTGGTTCTTGTGGGGAGAACAACTCCATTTGGCTCACTAACTTCACACACCATCAGGCTTCCAAGCAGCTCTCAAGGAAACTCAGTTTTCACACTCTATGCTTAGTGCCCTTTGAAGTGCATTATCTAGGAATGAACATGGTAGAGCATCCTACACAAACGAATGCTCCACATGCGGGTTTCACATGCCACCAACTCCACATTCACAGGCAACTTCAGCGCCACAGCCGTTTTCAGATAGCCCTCAATGCAAAGGCTCTAGACGGCAAATATTGGTGTGAGAGCTAATTCAATCAAGGAAAACACTGCATGTTGGTGAAGGGCATATTGAAGAAGGATCAGCCCCAGTGGGTTCTTGTGGCAGAACAACTCCATTTTGGCTCACTAACTTCACAGCCATCAGGCTTCCAAGCAGCTCTCAAGGAAACTCAGTTTTCACACTCTATGCTTAGTGGCTCTTTGAGTGCCTAGGACTGAAATGAAGCTTGGAGAGCATCCCACATAAAACGAATGCTCCACATGAGGGGTTTCACATGCCACCAACTCCACATTCACAGGCAACTTCAGCGCCACAGCCGTTTTCAGATAGCCCTCAATGCAAAGGCTCTAGACGCAAATATTGGTGTGAGAGCTAATTCAATCAAGGAAACACTGCATGTTGGTGAAGGGCATATTGAAGAAGGATCAGCCGAGTGGTTCTTGTGGCAGAACAACTCCATTTGGCTCACTAACTTCACAGCCATCAGGCTTCCAAGCCAGCTCTCAAGGAAACTCAGTTTTCAACACTCTATGCTTAGTGCCCTTTGAGTGCATTATCTAGGAATGAACATGGTAGAGCATCCTACACAAACGAATGCTCCACATGCGGGTTTCACATGCCTCCAACTCCACATTCACAGGCAACTTCTGCGCCACAGCCGTTTTTCAGATAGCCCTCAATGCAAAGGCTCTAGACGCAAAATCTTGGTGTGAGAGCTAATTCAATCAAGGAAACACTGCATGTTGGTGAAGGGCATATATTTATGTAAAGAAGGATCAGCCGAGTGGTTCTTGTGGGAGAACAACCTGCATTTGGCTCACTACACTTCACACACCATCAGGCTTCCAAGCAGCTTCTCAAGGAAACTCAGTTTTCACACTCTATGCTTAGTGCCCTTTGAGTGCATTATCTGGGACATGAACATTTTAGAGCATCCCACACAAACGAATGCTCCACATGCGGGTTTCACATGCCACCAACTCCACATTCACAGGCAACTTCAGCGCCACAGCCGTTTTCAGATAGCCCTCAATGCAAAGGCTCTAGACGCAAATATTGGTGTGAGAGCTAATTCAATCAAGGAAACACTGCATGTTGGTGGAGGGCATATTGAAGAAGGATCAGCCGAGTGGTTCTTGTGGGAGAACAACTCCATTTGGCTCACTAACTTCACACACCATCAGGCTTCCAAGCAGCTCTCAAGGAAACTCAGTTTTCACACTCTATGCTTAGTGCCCTTTTGGAGTGCATTATCTAGGAATGAAACCTGGTAGAGCATCCCACACGTACGAATGCTCCACATGCGGGTTTCACATGCCACCAACTCCACATTCACAGGCAACTTCAGCGCACAGCCGTTTTCAGATAGCCCTCAATGCAAAGGCTCTAGACGCAAATATTGGTGTGAGAGCTAATTCAATCAAGGAAACACTGCCATGTTGGTGAAGGGCATATTGAAGAAGGATCAGCCGAGTGGTTCTTGTGGGAGAACAACTCCATTTGGCTCGCTAACTTCACACACCATCAGGCTTCCAAGCAGCTCTCAAGGAAACTCAGTTTTCACACTCTATGTTTAAGTTGCCCTTTGAGTGCATTATCTAGGAATGAACATGGTAGAGCATCCCACACGTACGAATGCTCCACATGCGGGGTTTCCACATGCCACCAACTCCACATTCACAGGCAACTTCAGCGCCACAGCCGTTTTTCAGATAGCCCTCAATGCAAAGGCTCTAGACGCAAATATTGGTGTGAGAGCTAATTCAATCAAGGAAACACCTGCATGTTGGTGAAGGGCATATTGGAAAAAGAATCAGCCGAGTGGTTTCTTGTGGGAGAACAACTCCATTTGGCTCACTAACTTCACACACCATCAGGCTTCCAAGCAGCTCTCAAAGAAACTCAGTTTTTCACACTCTATGCTTAGTGCTCCTTGAGTGCCTAGGACTGAAATGAAGCTTGGAGAGCATCCCACACAAACGAATGCTCCACATGCGGGGTTTCACATGCCACCAACTCCACATTCACAGGCAACTTCAGCGCCACAGCCCATTTTTCAGATAGCCCTCAAAGCAAAGGCTCTAGACACAAATATTGTGTAAGAGCTAATTCAATCAAGGAAACACTGCATGTTGGTGAAGGGCATATTGAAGAAGGATCAGCCGAGTGGTTCTTGTGGGAGAACAACTCCATTTGGCTCACTAACTTCACACACCATCAGGCTTCCAAGCAGCTCTCAAGGAAACTCAGTTTTTCACACTCTATGCTTAGTGCCCTTTGAGTGAAATTATCTATTAATGAAC